>NW_027310073.1:0-250013 GCF_047496795.1 Chiloscyllium punctatum | reverse complement strand
GGACGGGACAGAGAGGGAGAGGGACGAGAGAGAAAGGGCGTGGGTGAGAGAGAGACAGGGACGAGAAAGAGGGAGGGGGTGAGAGAGGGAGTGGGAGGGGGGAGAGAGTGAGGGGGAAAGAGAGAGGGAGGGGGCGAGAGAGAGAGAGGGGCGAGAGATAGTTTGAGAGGGATGAGAGAGAGAGGGAGGGGGGCGAGAGAGAGAGGGAGGGGGGCGAGAGAGAGAGCGAGGGGGGCAAGAGAGAGAAAGAGGGTCGGAGCGAGTGAGAGGGAGTGATGGGGTGAGAGAGAGAGAGAGAGAGTGAAAGCGTGAGAGCGAGAGCTGGAAGGGGCAAGAGAGAGAGGAAGGGCAACGAGAGAGAAAGTGAGGGGACGAGAGAGAGGGAGGGGGCGCGAGGGAGAGAGGGAGCGGGGTGAGAGAGAGGGAGGGAGTGGCACGAAAGAGAGAGAGAAAGGGAGGGTAATAGAGTGAGGGAGGGGGTGAGAGAGAGAGGGAGACGGATGAGAGAGAGAGGGAGTGGAACGAAAGAGAGAGGGAGGGGAACGAGAGAGAGGGAGGGGCGAGAGAGAGGGAGGGAGGGGGAGAGAGAGAGGGTGGTGAGAAAGAGAGAGGGTGGGCGGGCGAGAGTGAGAAGGAGTGTGCGAGAGAGAGGGAGAGAGAGAGGGATGGGGCGAGAGAGAGAGAGAGGGAGGGGTGTGAGAGAGAGAGGGGGATGAGAGAGAGAGGGTGGGCGGGCGAGAGAGAGAGATGGAGTGAGCGAGAGAGAGAGAGAGGGGAGGGGGTGAGACAGAGAGAGGCAGGGTGCGAGAGAGAGAGGGAGGGGGAGTGAGAGAGGAAGTGGGATGAGAGAGAGAGAGGGCGTGGGTGAGAGAGAGAGGAATGAAGGGAGAGAGGGAGGGGCGAGAGGTTGAGGGAGGGGGTGAGAGACAGAGAGAGGGAGGGTGCGAGAGAGAGAGGGAGGCGGCAAGAGAGATAGGGACGAGAGAGAGGGAGGGGGCGAGAGAGAGAGATAGCGAGGGGGGGCGAGAGAGAGAGAGAGCGAGGGAGGCGAGAGACAGAGTGAGGGGGGCGAGAGAGAGGGAGGGGGCGTGACAGTGAGAGGGAGGGGGGCGAGAGAGAGGGATGGGGTGAGAGAGAGGGGGGGAGCGGGTGAGAGCGAGAGAGGGAGAGGGCGAGAGACAGATGAAGGGGGAGAGAGTGCGAGGGGGCGAGAGAGAGAGGAAGGGGGCGAGAGAGAGAGCGAGTGAGAGAGAGAGGGAGTGGGCGAGAGAGTGTGGGGAGGTGAGAGAGAGTGCAATGGGGCGAGAGAGAGAGAGGGATGAGAGAAAGGGGAGGGGGACGAGAGAGAAAGTGGGAGGGGGACGATAGAGAGAGAGAGATGGAGGGGGACTAGAGAGAGGGTGGGGGGAGAGTGAGAGGGATGAGAGAGTGATGGAGCGGGCGAGAGAGAGAGGGAGGGGGGAGAGAGTGAGTGGAGAGGGACGAGAAAGAGGGGCGGGCGAGAGTGGGGAGGGGCGAGTGAGAGAGTGAGAGGGACGAGAAAGAGGGGCGGGCGAGAGTGGGGGGGGGCGAGTGAGAGAGGGAGGGAACGAGAGAGAGAGGGAGGGTGCGAGAGAGAGGGAGGGCGCAAGAGAGAGGGAGGGGGGAGTAAGAGAGGGAGGGGGAATGAGAGAGAGAGGGAGGGACGAGAGACAGGGGGGAGAGAGAGGGAGGGGGCGAGAGAGAGAGAGGGAGGGAGCGAGAGAGAACGGGTGTGGCCGAGAGAGAGAGAGAGGGATGGGGCGAGAGAGAGAGGGGGGTGAGAGAGAGAGGGAGGGTGGGGCGAGAGAGAGAGAGGGAGGGGTGAGAGAGCGGGTTGAGAGAGAGAGAGGGTGGGCAGGCGAGTGAGAGAAGGAGGGTGTGACATAGAGAGGGACGGGGACGAGAGACTGAGGGGGCGAGAGAGCAAGGGAGGGGTCGAGAGGGGAAACAAGATAGATGTGGGTGAGATAGGGGGCGAGGTGTGGACTAGACAGAGTGAGGGAGGGGATGAAACAGAGAGAGAGGGAGGGTGCGAGAGAGAGAGGGAGGGGGGAGTGAGAGAGGAAGGGGGATGAGAGAGAGAGGGTGTGAACGAGAGAGAGAGAGAGGGTTGAGACAGAGGGTGGGGGTGAGAGAGGGAGGGGGCGAGAGAGGGAGAGGCAGGGGGTGAGAGAGAGAGAGAGAGAGGGAGGGGGAGAGAGAGAGAGGGAGGGGGACGAGAGAGAGGGAGAGTGCGAGAGAGAGGGCGTGGGCGAGAGAGAGACAGGGACGAGAGAGAGAAGGAGGGGGTGAGAGAGAGAGGGACAGGGTGACAGCGAGAGACGGAGGGAGCGAGAGAGTGAGGAAGGGAGCGAGAGAGAGAGGGAGGGGCGAGAGGGAGAGAGGGACGGGGCGAGAGAGAGAGGGAGGGGACGAGAGAGTGAGAGAGGGGTGAGAGAGAGATGGAGGCGGTGGGAGAGAAAGGGGAGGGGGCAATAGAGAGAGAGGGAGGGGGACAAGAGGGGGGATGAGAGAGAGAGGGAGGGGCGAGAGAGGGGGAGGGAGGGGCGACAGAGAGATGGACGAGAGAGATGGAGGGGGCGACAGAGGGAGGGAGCGAGAGTGGGAGAGGCAGGGGGCAAGAGAGAGGAAATGGGCGAGAGAGAGAGGGAGGAGAGGAAGAGGGAGGGGGCAAGAGAGGGGGAGGGAGGGGGCGAGAGACAGAGAGAGGGACGGTGAGAGAAAGAGAGCTGGAGGGTGCGAGAGAGAGAGAGGGACAAGAGAGAGGGAGGGGGCGAGAGAAGGAGGGGGCGAGAGAGGGAGAGGCAGGGGGCGAGAGAGAGGGAGTGGGCTAGAGAGAGAGAGGGATGAGAGAGAGAAGGGGTGTAGAGAGAGAGAGGGGGAGGGGGCGAGAGAGAGACAGGGAGGTTCGAGAGATAGAGTGCGAGGGGCGGGCGAGCGAGGGAGAGGGTGAGAGCGAGAGAGGGAGAGAGCGAGATAGAGAGAGGAAGGGGCGAGATTAGAGAGCGAGGGGTTCAGAGAGAGAGAGAAGGGGGCGAGAGTGAGAGGGAAGGGGCGATAGAGAGAGAGAGAAGGGGAGAGACAGAGGGAGGGCCAAGAGAGAGTAGGGAGTGAGAGAGAAGGAGGGGCCGAGAGAGAATGGAAGTGGGGCGAGAAAGAGAGAGAGGGGACGAGAGAGAGAGGGAGAGAGGGGAGGCGGACGAGAGAGAGAGAGGGAGGGTACGAGAGAGAGAGAGGACGGGGCAAGAAAGAGAGGGCGGGGATGAGAGAGAGGGAGAGTGAGAGAGAGGAAGAAGGAGGGGCGAGGGAGAGTTTGAGGGGGAAGGAGAGAGAGAGAGCGAAGGGGGCGAGAGAGAGAGGGGTGCAAGAGAGAGGGGGGCGAAGAGAGAGAGGGAGGCAGACGAGAGAGCAGGTGGGGGCAAGTGAGAGAGAGGGAGGGGGCAAGAGAGAGAGGGACGAGAGAAGGAGTAAGAGTGTGCGAGAGAGAGAAAGAGGGAGGGGGTGAGAGAGAGAGGGAGGGGGACGAAAAAGAGCGGGAGGATGACGAGGGAGAGTGGGAGGGGTTAAGAGAGAGTGGGCGGGGGCAAGGGAAAGTGGGAGGGGGGCGACAGAGCGCGGGCGGGGGCGAGAGAGAGTGGGCAGCAGCGAGAGCGTCAGAGAGAGGGGGGGGTGAGGGAGAGAGAGAGAGAGAGAGAGGGAGGGAGGCGAGAGAGAGAGGGAGTGCACGAGAGAGAGAGGGAGGGGGCGAGAGTGCGAGAGGGAGGAGGCGAGAGAGAGAGGAACGGTGCAAGAGAGATGGGGGTTAATGAGAGGGAGGGGGTGAGAGAGAGAGAGGGTGGGGGTGAGAGAGAGAGGGAGGGGGCGAGAGAGAGAGGGAAGGCAACGAAAGAGAGAAGGAGGGACGGGACAGAGAGGGAGAGGGACGAGAGAGAAAGGGCGTGGGTGAGAGAGAGACAGGGACGAGAAAGAGGGAGGGGGTGAGAGAGGGAGAGAGAGGGGGAGAGAGTGAGGGGGGAGAGAGAGAGGGAGGGGGCGAGAGAGAGAGAGGGGCGAGAGATAGTGTGAGAGGACGAGAGAGAGAGGGAGGGGGGCGAGAGAGAGTGGGAGGAGGGCGACAGAGAGAGCGAGGGGGGCAAGAGAGAGAAAGAGGGTCGGGGCGAGTGAGAGGGAGGGATGGGGTGAGAGAGAGAGAGAGAGAGTGAAAGCGTGAGAGCGAGAGCTGGAAGGGGCAAGAGAGAGAGGAAGGGCAACGAGAGAGAAAGTGAGGGGACGAGAGAGAGAGGGAGGGGGCGCGAGAGAGACAGAGGGAGCGGGGTGAGAGAGAGGGAGGGAGTGGCACGAAAGAGAGAGAGAAAGGGAGGGTAATAGAGTGAGGGAGGGGCGAGAGAGAGAGGGAGAAGGATGAGAGAGAGAGGGAGTGGACCGAAAGAGAGAGGGAGGGGAACAAGAGAGAGGGAGGGGGCGAGAGAGAGGGAGGGAGGGGGAGAGAGGGAGGGTGGTGAGAAAGAGAGAGGGTGGGCGGGCGAGAGTGAGAAGGAGTGTGCGAGAGAGAGGGAGAGAGAGGGATGGGGCGAGAGAGAGAGGGGGGGTGAGAGAGAGAGAGCGAGGGGTGAGAGAGAGAGAGGGAGGGGTGTGAGAGAGAGAGGAATGAAGGGAGAGAGGGAGGGGCGAGAGGTAGAGGGAGGGGGTGAGAGACAGAGAGAGGGAGGGTGCGAGAGAGAGAGGGAGGGGGAGTGAGAGAGGAAGGGGGATGAGAGAGAGAGAGAGGGCGTGTGCGAGAGAGAGAGAGGAATGAAGGCAGAGAGGGAGGGGCGAGAGATAGAGGGAGGGGGTGAGAGACAGAGAGAGGGAGGGTGCGAGAGAGAGAGAGGGAGGCGGCAAGAGAGATAGGGACGAGAGAGAGGGAGGGGGCGAGAGAGAGAGATAGCGAGGGGGGGCGAGTGAGAGAGAGAGCGAGGGGGGCGAGAGACAGAGAGTGAGGGGGGGCGAGAGAGAGGGAGGGGGGCGTGACAGTGAGAGGGAGGGAGCGAGAGAGAGAGATGGGGTGAGAGAGAGAGGGGGGAGCGGGTGAGAGCGAGAGAGGGAGAGGGCGAGAGACAGAAGAAGGGGGAGAGAGTGCGAGGGGGCGAGAGAGAGAGGAAGGGGCGAGAGAGAGAGCGAGTGAGAGAGAGAGGGAGTGGGCGAGAGAGTGGGGGAGGCGAGAGAGAGTGCAATGGGGCGAGAGAGAGAGAGAGATGAGAGAGAGGGGGGAGGGGGACGGGAGAGAAAGTGGGAGGGGGGACGATAGAGAGAGAGAGATGGAGAGGGACTAGAGAGAGGGTGGGGGCGAGAGCGAGAGGGATGAGAGTGATGGAGCGGGCGAGAGAGAGAGGGAGGGAGGAGAGAGAGAGTGAGATGGACGAGAAAGAGGGGCGGGCGAGAGTGAGGGGGCGAGTGAGAGAGGGAGGGAGTGAAGAGGAGAGAGGGTGGGTGCGAGAGAGAGGGAGGGGGGAGTAAAAGAGGGAGGGGGAATGAGACAGAGAGAGGGAGGGACGAGAGACAGGGGCGAGAGAGGGAGGGGGTGAGAGAGAAAGAGGGAGGGGGCGAGAGAGAACGGGCGTGGGCGAGAGAGACAGGACGAGAGAGAGGGAAGGGGTGAGAGAGGCAGAGGGAGGGGGAGAGAGAGAGAGGGAGGGGGGGAGAGAGAGAGAGAGAGGGAGGGGGCGAGAGAGAGAGGGCTGAGTGATAGAGTGAGAGGTATGAGAGAGAGAGGGAGGGGGTGAGAGAGAGAGAGTGAGAGAGAGAGCGAGGGGGGTGAGAGAGAGATAGGCAGGGACGAGAGAGAGAGAGGGACGGGGCGAGTGAGAGAGAGAGAGGGATGGGGTGAGAGAGAGAGTGAAAGAGTGAGAGCGAGAGCGGGTAGGGGCAAGAGCGAGAGGAAAGGCGACGAGGGAGAAAGGGAGGGGACGAGAGAGAGAGAGCGAGCGGGGCGAGAGAGAGTGGGGCAGGCGAGAGAGAGAGCAGGTGCGAGAGAGAGGGAGAGGGGCGAGAGAGCGAGGGAGGGGCGAGAGAGAGTGTGTGGGAGGAGGATAAGAAAGAGATGGAGGCGGACAAGAGAGGCGGATGGGAATGAGAAAGAGAGGGCGGGGAACAAGTGACAGAGAGAGCAGGGGCGAGAGAGAGAGAGGGACAAGAGAGAGAGGGAGATGGGCGAGAGAGAGAGAGAGTGACTGTGCGAGAGAGAGAGGGAGAGGGAGGGGGCGAGAGAGAGAGAGAGGGAGGGGGCGAGAGAGAGTGAGGGAGGGGATGAGAGAGTGGGAGGGAGGGTCCAAGAGGGAGCGGAAGGGAGTGAGAGAGAGTGGGAGGGGTGAGAGAGAGCGGAAGGGGCAAGAGAGAGAGGAAGGGGATGAGAGAGAGAAGGAGAGGTCGAGAGAGAGAGGGAGGGGTCAAGAGAGAGAGAGAGGGAAGGGGGCGGGACAGAGAGGGAGGGGGACGAGAAAGAGAAGGCGTGGGCGAAAGAGGTGTGGGAGTGAGAGAGAGAGGGAGGGGGGCGAGAGAGAGGGGGGCGAGAAAGAGAGAGAGAGAGAGGGGCGCGTGAGAGAGAGAGAGAAAGGGAGGGCAATAGAGTGTGGGAGGGGGCTGGAGAGAGAGAGAGAAGGAGACGGACGAGAGAGAGAGGGAGTGGAATGAGAGAGAGAGGGAGGGGCGAGAGAGAGAGAGAGGGGGGCGAGAGAGAGAGAGAGTGTGGGCGGGCGAGAGAGAGAGGGAGTGAGCGAGTGAGAGAGAGAGGGATGGGGCGAGAGAGAGAGGGGGTGAGAGAGAGAGGGAGGGAGGGGCGAGAGAGAGAGACAGGGTGGGGAAGCGAGTGAGAGAGGGAGGGTGTGACATAGAGAGGGACGGGGACGAGAGACGGAGGGGGGCGACAGACCAAGGGAGGGGTCGAGAGGGGAAACAAGAGAGACGTGGGTGAGATAGGGAGAGAGGTGTGGACTAGACAGAGTGAGGGAGGGGATGAAACAGAGAGAGGGAGGGTGCGAGAGAGAGAGGGAGGGGGGAGTGAGAGAGGAAGGGGGATGAGAGAGAGAGGGTGTGGACAAGAGAGAGAGAGGGTTGAGACAGAGGGTGGGGGTGAGAGAGGGAGGGGGCGAGAGAGGGAGAGGCAGGGAGTGTGAGAGAGAGAGAGAGGGAGGGGGAGAGAGAGAGGGAGCGGGACGAGAGAGAGAGGGAGAGTGCGAGAGAGAGGGCGTGGGCGAGAGAGAGACAGGGACGAGAGAGAGAAGGAGGGGTGAGAGAGAGAGAGGGATGGGGTGAGAGAGAGAGGGACAGGGTGACAGCGAGAGACGGAGGGAGTGAGAGAGTGAGTAAGGGAGCGAGAGAGAGAGGGAGGGGCAAGAGAGAGAGAGGGAGGGGGTGAGAGAGAGAGGAGGGGACGTGAGAGTGAGAGAGGGGCGAGAGAGAGATGGAGGCGGTGGGAGGCAAAGGGGAGGGGGGCAATAGAGAGAGAGGGAGGGGGACGAGAGGGGGGATGAGAGAGAGGGGGGCGAGAGACGGGGAGGGAGGGGCGACAGAGAGAGGGACGAGAGAGATGGAGGGGGCCAGAGAGGGAGGGAGCGAGAGAGGGCGAGGCAGGGGGCAAGAGAGAGGAAATGGGCGAGAGAGAGGAGGAGAGGAAGAGGGAGGGGCAAGAGAGGGGGAGGGAGGGGGCGAGAGACAGAGAGAGGGACGGTGTGAGAAAGAGAGCTGGAGGGAGCGAGAGAGATACGGACAAGAGAGAGAGGACGGGCAAGAAAGAGAGGCGGGGATGAGAGAGGGGAGAGTGAGAGAGAGGGAGAAGGAGGGGCGAGGGAGAGTTTGAGGGGGAAGGCGAGAGAGAGAGTGAAGGGGGCGAGAGAGAGAGGGTGCAAGAGAGAGAGGGACGAGAGAGAGAGGGGGCAGGCGAGAGAGAGAGGGAGGCAGACGAGAGAGCAGGTGGGGGCAAGTGAGAGAGCGGGAGGGGGCAAGAGAGAGAGGGACGAGAGAAGGAGTAAGAGTGTGCGAGAGAGAGAAAGAGGGAGGGGGTGAGAAAGAGAGCAGGGGACGAAAGAGAGCGGGACGAGGACGAGGGAGAGTGGGAGGGGTTAAGAGAGAGTGGGCGGGGGCAAAGGAGAGTAGGAGGGGGACGACAGAGCGCGGGCGGGGGCGAGAGAGAGTGGGCGGGAGCGAGAGAGTCAGAGAGAGGGAGAGGGTGAGAGAAAGAGAGAGAGAGAGGGAGGGAGGCGAGAGAGAGAGGGAGTGGGCGAGAGAGAGAGGGAGGGGGACGAGAGAGAGAGGGAGGCGGACAAGAGAGAGAGGGAGGCGGACAAGAGGGAGAGGGAGTGGCCGAGAAAGAGAGGGAGGGACAGCGAGAGAGTGTGAGGGAAAGGAACGAGAGACAGGGAGGGGGTGAGAGAGAGAGGGAGGGGGCGAGAGAGTGGGGGCAAGAGTGATGTGGGTTAGATAGGTGGAGAGGTGTGGACTAGAGAGAGAAAGGGAGTGGGCAAGAGAGGGTGAAGGGAGAGCGAGAAAGAGGGATGGGGAGAGAGAGAGGAGGGAGGAGACGAGAGGGAGAGGAAAGGGGCAAGAGAGATTGGGAGATGGGGAGAGAGAGAGGGAGGGGGCGAGAGACAGTCGGGCGGGGCAAGAGAGAGGGAGGGGACGAGAGAGAGAGGGAGGATGGGGGCGAGAGAAAGAGGGAGGAGGGCGAGAGAGGGAGAGGGGTGTGAGAGAGGAGGGGCACGAGAGAAAGAGGGATGGGGTGAGAGAGAGGGGGATGGGATGAGATAGAGAGGGAGAGGGGGAGAGAGAGAGGGGGAGGGGCAAGAGAGGCAGGGGGCGAGAGAGAGAGAGCGACAAGAGAGAGTGGGAGGGGGCAAGAGAGAGAGAGAGACGGAGGGGCGAGAGAGAGAGAGAGGGAGGGGGCGATAGACAGAGAGAGTGGGGGGCGAAAGAGAAGGACGGGGCGAGAGAGACAAAGCGAGGGGGCAAGAGAGAGGGAGGGTGGCTGAGAGAGAGAGAGGGAGGAGGCGAGAGAGAAAGAGAAATGGGGGTGAGAGAGACAGGGAGGGGGTGAGAGAGAGAGTGAGGGAGGGGGCGAAAGAGAGAGGGAGGGGGCGAGAGAGATAAAGGGAGGGGTGAGAGAGAGTGTGAGGGGGCGAGAGAGAGATAGCAAAGGTGACGAGAGAGAGGGGGCGAAAGGGAGATAGGGAAGGGGGAGGGTTGGAGAGAAAAGGAGTGCGAGAGAGAGGGAGGGGGTGAGAGAGAGATGGAGGGGGGCGAGAGAGAGATGGAGGGGGGCGAGAGAGAGAGGGAGGTGGTTGAGAGAGAGCGAGTGGGGCAAGAAAGAGAGGGGGCAGGCGAGAGAGAGAGAGGAAGGGGTCGAGAGAGAGAGAGAGAGAGAGGAGGGCGCCGAGACAGAGAGGGGAGGGGGTCGACAGCGAGAGCGGAAGGGGATCGAGAGAGGGGAGGCGCGAGAGTCTCGGGTGAGAGAGAGAGAGAGAGGGTGAGAGAGAGAGAGAGAGAGGGTGAGAGAGAGAGGGAGTGGAGAGAGAGAGCGGGAGGGGGCGAGACAGAGAGGGGGGCAAGAGAGGGGGTTCAAGAGAGAGGGAGGGGGTGCGAGTGAGAGGGAATGGGGCGAGCGAGAGAGGGAGGGGGTGAGATAGAGAGAGGGATGGGGAGAGAGAGGGGGAGGGGAAGAGAGAGAGAGGGTGCGAGAAAGAGGGGCAGGCGAGATAGAGAGGGAGGGTACGAGAGAGACAGGGCGGGGATGAGAAAGAGAGTGCGAGCGAGAGAGAGAGGGAGGGCAAGAGAGAGAGAGAAGGAGGGGCGAGAGTGAGAGAAGGAGGGGCGAGAGAGTGTTCGAGGGAGTGAGAGAGAGCGAAGGGGGAGTGAGAGAGAGAGCGAAGAGGGCGAGAGAGAGAGGGAGTGCAAGAGAGAGGGGGAGGGGGCGAGAGTGAGGAAGGGGACAGAGATAGAGAGGGAGAGAGAGAGAGGGAGGGCGAAAGAGAGAGGGAGGACGAGACAGAATTCGAGGGGGAGAGAGTGAGAGAGGGAGGGGGCAAGAGAGGGAGGGGGCGAGAGAGGGAGTGGGGTGAGAGAGAGAGGGAGTGGAGCGAGAAAGAGAGAGGGAGTGGGGCGAGAGATAGAGGGGACAGGCGAGAGAGAGAGAGGGAGGGTACGACAGAGAGAGGGCGGGGACGGGAAAGAGAGGGCGTGGCCAGAGAGAGAGGGAGGGCAAGAGAAAGAGAGAGGGAAGGGATGAAACAGAGAGGGAGGTTGTGAGAGAGAGAGGGAGGGGGGAGTGAGAGAGGAAGGGGGATGAGAGAGAGGTCGTGGGTGAGAGAGAGAGAGGGTTGAGAGAGAGGGTGGGGGTGAGAGAGGGAGGGGGCGAGAGAGGGAGAGGCAGGGGGTGAGAGAGAGAGGCAGTGGACGAGAGAGTGAGAGGGACGAGCGAGAGAGGGAGGGGGCGAGAGAGGGAGATGGAGGGGGCGAGAGAGAGAGAGGGAGGGGTAGAGAGAGAGAGTGAGGGGCGAGACAGAGAGGGAGGGGCGAGGGGCGACAGATGGAGTGAGAGGGACGAGAGAGCGAGGGAGGGGTCCGTGAGAGAGAGACCGAGGAGGGCGAGAGAGAGAGAGAGCGAGGGGGGCGAGAGAGAGGGAGGGGGCGAGAGAGAGATAGGAAGGGGACACGAGTGAGAGGGATGGGGGGTGAGAGAGGGAGCGATGGGGTGAGAGAGAGAGGGAGAGGGTGAGAGCGAGAGAGGGATGGGGTGAGAAAGAGAGGGAGAGAGTGAGAGCGAGGTAGGGAGAGAGCGAGAGAGAGAGGAAGGGGGCGAGAGAGTGAGGGGGCGAGAGAGAGAGGGAAGGGGGCGAGAGAGAGAGAGAGGGAGGGGGCAAGAGAGAGAGAGAGGGAGCGGCAAGAGAGAGAGAGGGGATGAGAGAGAGAGGGAGAGGGCGAGAGAGAGAGAGGGCGTGGGCGAGAGAGAGACAGGAACGAGAGAGAGAAGGAGGGGGTGAGAGAGAGAGAGGGATGGGGTGAGAGAGAGAGGGAGAGGGTGACAGCGAGAGACGGAGGGAGCGAGAGAGAGAGGAAGGGAGTGAGAGAGAGAGGGAGGGGCGAGAGAGAGAGGGAGGGGGCGAGAGAGGGAGGGTGTGAGAGAGAGAGGGAGGGGACGAGAGAGAGTGAGAGAGAGGCGAGAGAGAGATGGAGGGGGTGGGAGAGAAAGGGGAGGGGGCAAGAGAGAGAGAGTGAGGGGGACGAGAGAGGGGGGATGAGAGAGAGAGGGCATGGACGAGAGAGAGAGAGGGGACGGGGCGAGAGAGAGAGGGACGAGAGAGATGGAGGGGACGAGAGATGGAGGGAGCGAGAGAGGGAGGGGGCGAGAGAGGGAGGGTGCAAGAGACGGAGAGGCAGGGGGCAAGAGAGAGGAAGTGGGTGAGAGAGAGAGGGAGGAGAGGGAGAGGGAGGGGGCGAGAGAGGGGGAGGGAGGGGGCGGGAGACAGAGAGAGAGGGAGTGTGTGAGAAAGAGAGAGAGAGGGAGGGTGCCAGAGAGAGAGAGGGACGAGAGAGAGGGAGGGGGCGAGAGAGGAAGGGGGCGAGAGAGGGAGAGGCAGGGGGCGAGAGAGAGGGAGTGGGCTAGAGAGAGAGAGGGAAGACAGAGAGAAGGGGTGTAGAGAGAGAGAGAGGGAGGGGCGAGAGAAAGACAGGGAGGTGCAAGAGATAGAATGAGAGGGGCGGGCGAGCGAGGGAGAGGGTGAGAGCGAGAGAGAGAGAGAGAGAGTGAGGAAGGGGGCGAGATTAGAGAGCGAGGGGGTCAGAGAGAGAGAAGGGGTTGAGAGAGAGAGGGAAGGGGAGAGACAGAGGGAGGGCCAAGAGAGAGTCGGGAGTGAGAGATAAGGAGGGGCGAGAGAGAATGGAAGTGGGGCGAGAAAGAGAGAGAGAGGGGACGAGAAAGGGAGAGAGAGGGGAGGCGGACGAGAGAGAGAGGGGGAGGGTACGAGAGAGAGAGAAGGAGTGTAGGGGGCTAGAGAGAGGGTAGGGGCGAAGGAGAGAGAGAGGGACGAGAGAGAGAGGGATGGGCGAGAGAGAGAGAGAGAGAGAGGGAGGGGGTGAGAGGGAGAGAGGGAGGGGAACGAGAGATGGAGGGTGGCGAGAGAGCGAGCGAGGGGGGTGAGGGGTGCAAGAGAGATGTGGGTGAGATAGAGGGAGAGGTGTGGACTAGAGAGAGAAAGGGAGGGGATGAGCGAGAGAGAGGGAAGGGGCAACAGTGAGAGGGAGAAGGCGAGAGCGAGAAAGAGGGAGATGGTGAGAGAGAGAGGGAGGGGGCGAGAGACAATCGGAGGGGGCAAGAGAGAGAGGACAAGGAAGAGAGAGAGAGAGTGAGAGAGAGGGAGGGGTCGAGAGAGAGAGAGATGGATGAAATGAGAGAGAGGGGGTGGGGGTGAGAGAGAGGTGAGTGAGAGAGGGGGTTGGCAAGAGAGAGAGAGGGAGTGGGCGAGAGAGAGAGAGAGAGTGAATGGGGCGAGAGAGAGAGGGAGGGTTGCGAGATAGAGAGAGGGAAGGGGAGAGAGAGGGAGGGGGGCGAGAGAGAGAGAGGGTGGGGGGCGAGAGAGAAGGGGGGCGAGAGAGACAAAGGGAGGGGGCAAGAGAGAGGGAGGGCGGCTGAGAGAGAGAGGGAGGGGCGAGAGAGATGGAGAGGGCGTGTGAGAGAGAGGGAGTGGGCGAGAGAGGGAGGGGTGAGAGAGAGAGGAAGGGGGCAAGCGAGAGTGATGGTCAAGAGAGAGAGTGAGGGGTGGCGAGAGAGAGTGGGAGGGGGCGAGAGAGAGAGTGGGGGCGAGAGAGAAGGCGAGGGTGGCAAGAGAGAGAGATGGAGGCAATATTCAAGAAAGAGAAAGCTAGGCGGGAGAGAGGGAGAGGTGGCAAGAGAGAGAGAGGGAGGGGGCGAGAGAGAAAGAGAAATGGGGGCGAGAGAGACAGGGAGGGGGTGAGAGAGAGAGTGAGGGAGGGAGGGGGCGAAAGAGAGAGGGAGGGGGGCGAGAGAGATTAAGAGAGGGGTGAGAGAGAGTGTGAGGGGGTGAGAGAGAGTTAGCAAAGGTGACGAGAGAGAGGGGGCGAAAGAGAGATAGGGGAGGGGGAGGGTGGGAGAGAAAAGGAGTGCGAGAGTGAGGGAGGGGGTGAGAGAGAGATGGAGGGGGGCGAGAGAGAGAGGGAGGTGGTCGAGAGAGAGCGAGCGGGGCAAGAAAGAGAGGGGGCAGGCGAGAGAGAGAGAGGAAGGGGTCGAGAGAGAGAGAGAGGGAGGGCGTCGAGACAGAGAGGGGGAGGGGGTCGACAGCGAGAGGGGAAAGGGATCGAGAGAGGGGAGGCGAGAGAGTCTGGGGTGAGAGAGAAAGTGAGAGGGTGAGAGAGAGAGAGAGAGAGGGTGAGAGAGAGAGGGAGAGGAGAGAGAGAGAGCGGGAGGGGACGAGACAGAGAGGGGGGCAAGAGAGGGGGATCGAGAGAGAGGGAGGGGGTGCGAGAGAGAGAGGGAATGGGGCGAGCGAGAGAGGGAGGGTGCGAGATAGAAAGAGGGATGGGGAGAGAGAGGGGGAGGGGGAGAGAGAGAGGGTGCGAGAGAGTGTGGCAGGCGAGATAGAGAGGGACGGTACGAGAGAGACAGGGCGGGCACGAGAAAGAGGGGGAGGCGAGAGAGAGAGGGAGGGCGAGAGAGAAAAGCAGGGGCGAGAGTGAGTGAAGGAGGGGCGAGAGAGAGTTCGAGGGAGAGAGAGTGAAGGGGCGAGAGAGAGGGTGTGCAAGAGAGAGGGGGAGGGGGCGAGAGTGAGGGAGGGGGAGAGAGAGAGAGAGGGAGAGAGAGAGAGAGAGAGAGAGAGAGAGGGAGGACGAGAGAGAGAGGGAGGGGCGATTCAGAATTCGAGGGGGCGAGAGAGATAGAGGGAGGGGGCAAGAGAGGGAGGGGGCGAGAGAGGGAGTGGGGTGAGAGAGGGAGGAAGTGGAGCGAGAAAGAGAGAGGGAGTGGGGCGAGAGATAGAGGGGACAGGCGAGAGAGAGAGAGGGAGGGTACGAAAGAGAGAGGGCGGGGACGACAAAGAGAGGGCGGGGCGAGAGAGAGAGGGAGGGCAAGAGAGAGAGGGAGGGACGAGAGAGAAAGGGAGGGAGGGAGGGCGAGAGGGAGAGAGAGGGACAGGGCGAGAGAGGGAGGTGGCGAGATAGAGAGGGAGTGGGGCAAGAAAGAGAGGGAGCTAGTTGAGAGAGAGAGGGGGCAGGTCGAGAGAGAGAGGGGACAGGCGAGATAGAGAGGGAGGCAGACGAGAGAGCGGGCGGGGGTGAGACAGAGAGACAGAGGGGTCGAGAGAGAGAGAGAGGGATGAGAGAGAGGGAGGGGGCAAGAGAAAGAGAGGGAGTGTGCGAGAGAGAGAGTGAGAGGGAGGGTCCGAGCGAGAGAGGGAGGGGGACAGGAGAGAGAGGGAGGGGGATGAGAGAGAGAGGGAGGGGGCAAGAGACAGCGAGAGGGAGGGGGGCGAGAGAAAGAGAGGGAGGGCGTGAGAGAGAGAGAGGTTGGGGCGAGAGAGTGAGAGGGAGGGGATGAGAGAGACAGAGGGACGGGGCAAGAGAGATGGGGAATTTACAGAGATGGAGGGGGTGAGAGAGAGATAGGGAGGAGGCAAGAGAGAGAGGGAGGAGGCGAGAGAGAGAGAAAGGGAGGGGAGAGAGAGAGAGAGAGGGGGAGGGTGCGAGAGAGAGGGAGGGAGGGGACGAGAGGGACAGGGAGGGGGGCAAGAGAGAGAGGGAGGGAGTGAGAGAGAGGGGGGAGAGGGAGGGAGGCAAGAGAGAGAGGGAGGGGGTGGGCGAGAGAGAGAGGAGGGGGCGAGAGAGATTGGAGGCGGACGAGAGAGAACGGGCGGCGGCAAGAGAGAGAGAGAGGGAGGGGGCGAGGGAGAGAGAGAGAGGGACGAGAGAGAGGGATGAGAGAGAAGGAAGGGGGCGAGAGAGAGAGAGGAGTGAGAGAGAGGGAGAGAGGACGAGAGAGAGAGAAAGGGGGCGAGAGAGAGGGAGGGGGTGAGAGAGAGGGGTTCGAGAGAGAGGGAGGGGTACAAGAGAGAGTGGGAAGGGGCGAGAGCAAGTGGAAGTGGGGCGAGTGAGAGAAGGAGTGGGCGAGAGTGAGAGGGAGGGGGCGAGAGTGAGAGGGAGGGGGGCAAGAGAGAGAGGGAGGGGGCGAGTCTGAGAGGGAGAGGGGCGAGAGAGAGGGGCGCGAGTCTGAGAGGGAGGGGGCGAGTGAGAGAGGGAGGGGGTGAGAGAGAGGGGGTCAAGAGAGAGGGAGGGGTACAAGAGAGAGTGGGAGGGGGTGAGAGAAAGTGGAAGTGGGGCGAGTGAGAGAAGGAGTGGGCGAGAGTGAGAGGGAGGGGGCAAGAGAGAGGGCGAGTCTGAGGGGGACGGGGGGGCGAGAGAGAGAGGGGGCGCGAGTCTGAGAGGGAGGGGGGGTGAGAGAGCGAGAGAGAGGGGGTGAGAGAGATGAGGGCGAGTGAGAGGAGGGCGAGTGAGAGGAGGGCGAGTGAGAAGAGGGCGAGTGAGAAGAGGGTGAGTGAGAAGAGGGCGAGTGAGAAGAGGGCGACTGCGAGAGAGAGCCAGAACGAGAGCAGGAGACACAGAGAGATGAACAATTTGGGCGAGCAAGTGAGCGAGCGAGCGCGTGAGAGGGACAGCGAGAGAACGAGGCGGCGAGAGAGAGAGGTGCTAGAGAGACGGAGAGAGGGGGCAAGAGAGAGAGAGTAAGAGACAGAGAGAGAGTGAACACGAGAGAGAGAGATGGTCGAGAGAGAGAGCATTGGTAGAGAGAGAGGAGGGGGCAGGTTAGAGAGAGAGGGCTACAGTGAAAGAATGGGGGAAAGTGAAAGTGTGAGAGAGAGCCGGAGCGAGAGGAAGGGATAGTGAGATGGAGAGGCGGGGCGAGCAAGAGGTAAAGCAATGAGAGATGGGTGAGAGAGAGAGAGAGGAGGCGAGAGACAGAGGGGTGAGAGAGGAAGCGAGAGCGATGAGGCAAGAGTGAATGAGGGAGAGAGGTGGTGAGAGAGAGAGTTGTGCCAAAGAAAGAGTGGGGCAAGAGAGAGAGACGGGAGAGAGTGGGATAGAGTGGAGAGAGAGAGACAGAGAGAGAGAGAAGCGAGATGGAGAGAGGGGGGCGTCATAGCGAGAGGGAGAGAGTGACCCTGACTTATGGACTCTGACTTCCAGCATCTGCAGCCCATAACTATCTCCACATCTCAGGTCTCATGCTGGTGACCCTCCTTTACTCTCTCAATAACCAGGAGAGCCTTCCTTGGGAAAGGGGAACAAAGGTATACACAGTACTCCAGGTGTGGTCTCACCAAGGCCCTTCCAGAAAGGGATCCCTGCTACTATACACGAATCCTCTCACTAGGAAGGTCACCCATCATTTACATTCTCTACTGCTTCCTACTCCTACCTGCTTCCGAAAAAGAGGGAATCGCAGAGAAACATGGAATCAAATGAGGTCAGAGTCTCTGGTATAAAACTGTTGAACGCAATGCCCCCAATCTTTTACAAACTGGCCTTCAAGCGCACGTGCCTGGTGTGATAATCTAACCACTTCTTCAAGGCTGCAATGTTTCCTGCATCTGTCAGCGTTTCAGGTGCTGCCAGACCTGCTGAGGATTTCCAGCACTTTCTGTTTTCTCTGTTGTGCAGTACTGAAAGGGGGGATTTGCAGTTGAGAAATTCAAATTGAACTTCATGTTCAGATCTGATGGTTACTTGATCCGTGCCGATCTGAATATCATTGACCTTTTCATCTGGATGGAAAGGTGTGTATTCTGTACGTGGACGAATATTTCAAATCTCAGTGTGATTGGGAAAAATGTACTGAGACAGTGAAGTCCATGTTAGCGTGGGGACTGTGGAGAGAGATTTCATTGGTTCTTGAAAGTCTAAACAATCATGGCACATCTCCCAGGAACAGTTAAGCCACTGGTTCTGTATGAGGACAATTAACCACGAAACCAGAAAGACAAAAGGATTCCTGCATCATGGCAGAAGCTATGAAAATGGGATTGTTGTAATGGAGTGAATTATCGATCATGGATTGTAATCCATTGGCGTTGTCCCGTCAGTTCCAGTGCCGTGGGGAAACACTGGAAATATGATGAATGCAGTGTAGGTTTCAGTTATTAAACTGGAAAAGGTGCAGAAGAAATTTACAAGGATGATGCCAGGGCTCAGGGATCTGAGTTACAGGGAGAGGTTGGACAAGCGAGGACTTTTTTGTTTAGAGCAGAGGAAACCGAGGGGGAATATTTTATAGAAGTGTATAAGACCATGAGGGGCATGGGTAAGGTGAATGCACTCGGTCTTTTTCCCAGGGAACCAAGGACTGGAGGGCATCAGTTTAAGGTTAGAGGAGAAAGAATAAAAGGGAAGCTAAGGGGCAACTGTTTTACACAGAGGGTGGTATGTATATGGACTGAGCTGCCAGTGGAAGTGGTTGAGGCGGATACACTAATAACATGTAAAAGGTACTTGGACAAATACATGGATTGCAAAATTTCAGAAGCAGATGGACCAAGTGCAGGGAAATGGGGTCAGCATGGATGGACATTCTGATCGGCATGGGCAATTTTGGGCCAAAGGGCCTGTCTCTGCTGTAGGATGCTATAACTAAGTGCATTTGGTATTTCTCCCACGAACTCTGTTGGTATCCTAGGATGTATTCCATCAGGGCAATGAGACTTGTGTACCTTTAACTCCATGAGCTTGCCCAGCTCTAACTCTTTCACGATAATGGTTATTATCTCGGTCCTCACCTTCCTCAGTCTCCTTATCAATTACTGGCATGTTCTTCGTATTCTCCACTGTGAAAACTGACTGCTGTGTACTCATATTCCTGAACCCTGCTGGATAGGAATTACAAGGCACAGAACTCTGAGAGGTCTTCTTTGAGTATTTATTGATGAGACATGGTAGTTACCTGGGTATTTTATGTGCAAAACGCCTTTAGGCAGCATCAGGTCCGATGTACGGCTCCCATTCCTCTACCTTTCTGATTTGTGACTTTGTATAGAGACTGTCTCTCAGGATTATCTCCATGGCAACAACAGTTTAAAAAGTCTAGTTCAGTTCAACTCTGTGGTTAAACCACACACCCCTACCCCACCCCCCGTGGCTCCCTCAAGTACCTGACAGGCACTTCAGTTTCAGTGGGGCTGTCTATTGGGATGCTGATGTGGAGGGGCCGGAGTTGGGGTGGGGTGGACAAAGTTAAAAACCACACATCACCAGGTTATAGTCCGACAGGTTTATTTGGAAGTACAAGCTTTTGGAGTGTGCTGTGATTTTGAACTTGATCAGGATTATCTCTCTGGTAACTGTTAAATGCTTCAACAATTACAGAGGCCATATGTTCACCAAACAATAGGTTCCCCTCCAGCAGTGTAAACTGCTATTCTGTCCCTGGGCATAGCTACTCATCACTATTTATACCCAATCCCTTCAAGCTTTCAGTTGACCTTTGATGTTTTTCTAATCTCCTACTTTCTCCTTGGTCATTGCCAATTTGTATGCCTTCTGTTTCAATTTGATAGACTCCCTTATTTCCTTAGACACCCATGGCAGATTACTCCTTTTCCGACAGTCCTTTATTTTCACTGATATATACTTTTGCTGAGCACTTCGAAAAATTGCTTTGATATTCCTCCACTGTCTGTCAACTATCCCACTGTAAAGTCTTTGCTCCCAGTCTACATGACCAACTCCTGCCTCATCCTTTTGTAGTCTTCTTTGTTTTAGCACAGGATCTTCGGACTGGATTTAATCTTCCCGCTTTCCATCTGTGTTCGAAATTCAACCAGATTTATCTCGCGGCTTTTGTCAGATTACGAGGTGAGGCGATGTTTCCTGGGTGTTTTGGTTTTCATTATCAGTGACCTTGGCTTTGTAATAAATTACAGAATAGATATTCACAACAGAGTATTCTGGACTGTGTGAATGTACCACACAGTCTATAACCATAAATCACTGTTACCCCTCAGTTTAAAATTGCAAAATCATTATCTTCTACACACTTCCTCACTATCTCAGTTTTGAATACTATTCAACTTGACTATCCTACATTTTCTGAAAATCTCCTTTGGTGAAGATGGTGAGTTTTGGATTCATCTTTCTGGTTATTACCGTAAGAAGATAAGCACTGGGCACAGGAGAGGCAATGCAGCCCTTCGAATCAACTCCACCATTTAATACGGTTATGATTGAGCTCACCTCGGTCTCAGCTGGATTTTCCCGCCTGCTCTCTCTCTCTCACCCTTCAGCTCATTGCAATTAAACATCTGTATCTGACCATTAAATTTACTCATTGTCCTGGCATCCACTGTGTTTTGAATAGGGAATTCCACAGATTCACAACACATCGAGATAGGTACATTCTTCTTCATGAGAATAGAATAGAGTCCCTATAGTGCAGAAACAGGGTATTCATCCATCGAGTCCACACCAACCCTATAATTCAGATTCACCCATTCCCAGTATTTCCCATGGTTAATTGCTTAACCTGCACATGCATGGACACTGTGGTTTAGCATGGCTAATCCACCTAACCTGCACATCTTTGGACTTTGGGAAGAAACTGGAACACCGAACAAAACCATGCAGCCACTGGGAGAACGTGTAAACTCCACACAGTCATCTAAGGCTTGAATCAAACCAGGGTCTCTGAAGCTGTGACGCAGAGGTGCTAGCCACTGAGCCACCTCTAAAACTGCTTCCCCTTATTGACCCCTCCACCCCGCAATTGACTGAATCTATATTCCTTACGTCAGAAATTGGGTTGTCTAACCAGATGTCTCAGGAAAACCCAGTGACAAGCCATATGTCCTATCTGTCTGAATGGGGATCCTATACACAACACCTTTCCACCCCACACGTTTCATTCACTTTCCAGAGACAGGGCTCCAGTGACTTCATGGGGACTGTAACTCCCATAATTCCTGAGGCAAAAACCACAGGTGTGTGGGGAAAACTGGCACTGTTCATGTACAGAATGTGGGCGGGTTTTGGGGTAATTAAGGGAAAGTATTTCACACTGTGATTGGCTAGAGGAGGAACGTATCTGCTTGTAGTATTGATCAGTTGGGGGGGGGTCAAAGTGTCACTACACCCTCGTGGGACCACTCTCCATTCCCAGTTCATTGTAATGCTGGGAATAAACTAATGGGAAACAAGGAAGAATCTGACCCATTCTCCCAGACTGAAGGTTCCTCTTCTGTCCAGGATCTGCCACCTCCCTTTCTGTTTCCGTCTGTTTCATTCTGCTCTTACATTATTGACTTGCAGCAACTGAAGGGAAAGCAAGTGAACCCAGAAAGGGTGCAGAGTCTAACCAGGGACGGGAAGTGGTGGCATGGATCTGTTTATCAGTAACTCCATGGGAATGGGGAGGGTGTACATTAGGGGGTAGCAGAGTCAGAATGGTGGGAGAGAGTAAGTGGGCTGGAGGGTTACAGCTTTGGGGGAAGAAAGGGGTAAACGATATTTCAGAGAAACTAGAATAGTCTGCTCTGAATTTCTAATCTGTGCATATTCCTTTATACAGGGTGCTAGATGGTGAAGATTTGCAGAATGAAACCTCAAAATCATGTGCAGATGGTGATTAAGTTAACCAATATTTGAAGAACCAAAGATGGAGAATCACTCCGACACAATCCTGTAACACTCTCCCTCCCAGCATTGTCGCTCTATCTGTGCCAAATAGACTGTGAATGGTTCAAGACAGCAGCTCACTCCCATCTTCTGAAGGGTAACGAGAGATGGGGAATAAATGCTGGCTGAGCCAGTGATGCCCATATCCTGGAAATGGGTTCTATCTCTCATTGCTGAAACCCAGTTGATGATCCTGCAGGATGATGAGGGATGCTGAGTGTGTCCTCCAGGAGGCAGCACCATCACATTACCCTTGCCTACACCCAGCAAGAACACAGCAACATCACTGGAAAAAAGGCAGTGAAGCCCAAGGAGGACTGAAATATATTTCTTCAAGGTAAAGTCATGAAAGCGGATTGGAACAGAGCAGGAACAGGATACTGAGCTGGATGGTCAGCTGCTTCCCATTGAATGGTGGAGCCAGATTCAAAGGTCGAATGGCCTTCTCCTGCTGCTATCTCCCAGGTATGTATATAGTCATGCAGCACGGGTAGGAAGAAGTCGTCAGGGCAGGGATCCTGCAGGAGATTGCACTTCCTCCTCTGTTTTCAGTGAGGGATGGTTTGATGGATTTTATTTAACATTTGTCTTTAACGCAAGGTTTGTGAATTCGTTTTTTTGTAAAAGGTACAAGTTTATTCCACAATAAATAAAACTTAAATAATCGAAATTATCTGCAGGTAACAGTTTTTAAAATTTCAAATGCCCTTTAAACAAAATCCTGTCTACTCCCGGACCCCATCACTTTTCAGTTACTATTCCTTCCCTCTCTGAACCTTTGGTTTGATTTAACTACTTTCAGTTTTTGTTCTGTGAGCTGTGAAGCATTTTTCTCCCATTTCTCCTACCCTGAAGTGTTATCTCACACAGCTGAGCAACCTTCCCACCATCAACATCATTATTCCATTATTTTGCTTTTTGTTAACATATAATCACCAGCAGTAGCACACCAGTGTTATCAGTTGAATATTTACAAACAAAGCCCATTATGGTCAAAGCAAACCATTACAAGTGACAGAGTGGGAAGGGACCAAATCAAAGTAGAGTTGGGGGTGAGGGGGTGGCGGTGGCGGTGGAGATAATGCACTGTATCCCCTGCGGTGCCCACCTCTATCTAATGTCATAGAGAGCATTGAGACACACCACATGCACCTCCTCCAAGGAAACCCTGAGGATATTCTTTATCCTCAATCATAGAATATAATCCCTACAGTGTGGAAGGAGAGCATTGGTCCATCAAATCCCACCAACCATCTGAAGAACATCCCGCCCGGAGCACTCCATCCCTGTAACACTGCATTTCCCATGGCTGATCCACTTAGTCTGCAAATTCTGAACACTGTGGACAATTTATGACGACCGATCCACCTGACCTGCATATCTTTGAATTGTGGGAGAAAACCAGCGCACATGGAGGGGACCCACACTATTATGGGGAGAATGTGGATACCCCACATGGGCCGTTGACCAAGGCTGGACTCTAACCTTTTACCTGGTGCTGTGAGACAGCAGTGCTATGATCACAATTTAAATCAATACAGATGAATCCTGCTCTTTGTCACATTGCTATTTGTGGTGACCTACTGCCCAGAGAGGCAGCCTGAGGTTCAGAAAGTGGCAATATAAATTCAGTCAACTCCAGCCCAGTTAATGTGGTTAACAACAGCAACATCAATACTCCAGCAGTGTCATCGTGTATAAGGTCCACTCCTGACTCTGATGGACAGTAACTGCAGAATCCGAGTCCTGCAGTGATGTGTGAACTCTACACCACACGGAGCAGGGGGATGACCACTTCCCTGTGTGCACTCACTGGTCTCTCAGTCGTGTTGAGTCTCAGCAAATCCCTTGTCACACAGAGAGGGAAACAGCTCCTATCCACTCACTGGTGTATCAGGGAATCAGGATGAATCACTGAATCCCCTCACGACACTGACCATCTGAATGGCCTCTCCCCCTGTGTGGGCTCACTGGGGTCTCAGGGGGTCTGGAAGAATCACTGAATCCCCTCTCACACACTGACCATCTGAATGGTCTCTCCCCTGTGTGGGCTCACTGGGGTCTCAGGGAGTCAGGATGAATCACTGAATCCCCTCTCACACACTGACCATCTGAATGACTTCTCCCCTGTGTGGGCTCACTGGGGTCTCAGGGGGTCTGGATGAATCACTGAATCCCCTCTCACACACTGACCATCTGAATGGCCTCTCCCCTGTGTGGGCTCACTGGGGTCTCAGCAGGTGGTGCATTTGAGTGAATCTCTCCCCACATTGGCAGCAAGTGAATGGTCATTCTCCAAAGTGAGCTCGCTGGTGTTTCAGCAGACCAGAGGACTGAGTGAATCCTTTCCCACACATGGAGCAGGAAAAGGATCTAAATCCATTGTGCCCCCTCTGGTGCCTCAGCAGATTGTAAGATCGAGTAAATCCCTTCCCATACGTGAGGCAGGTGAACAGCCTCTCCCCAGTGTGACTGTGTCAGTGAGTGTCCCACTGGGAGGGGAAGGTAAATTTCTTCACATTTACACAGCTTCGCCCTGGTCCCGTTACATTGGTGTCTTCCCAGATCACATGACCGGTTAAATATTCGACAACTTGCCTAACATGGGAATGATTTCTCTGAGCTAGGAATACTCCTTTCCCCTTTTATATTACTGATAAGGATCAGGACCTGCAGAATTGGACGACTCTGCAGTTGATGTCATGTTAAAGCTGAGTTTTCCATGTGTGAACTCTCTCTCTCTGTGAAACAAGTTTTTCCCTATCATTACTACAACTCCCAACACCAGCTCTCCTGAATTTCTAAATTTGGACTACTGCAAAGGCCTCAGCAATGTGCTTTTCTCTCACTTGTTTCTGAAAGTAAATTGGAGCCATTTTGAATAAATTTATACACTTTACCAGCAGAACTCATGCCTAATCTGTCATTTACGATTTGTAACCCAGGGGAAATTTGTTACTATCTTCGATGACCGTTATAATGCTCTGCCCACTTCTCTGGAGCCAGGATAAGTCAATTCTAACAATTACCATTAGATTGTATCTAAACAGGTTGTCCCCACAACAGTAGGCACTCTGACACTCAGTGCCCATCATTTAAATTCTTTTTCTTAAAACCCCTCGTGTCTGGCAATCTGGCAATACAATTGAAGATATTTTATACAGTAACCTTTCAGTCTCAATTGCCAGTTCCAGTCCATGAAGCAGCCAGTAACACGACATAGTGACTTGAATTCTAACAGCAGCATTGCCTTGGAAGAAGACATTGAGGAGAATGAAGCTGTCTTCTCTGGTCTATCTGAACATGAAACACTTCAAATGAACAAAAATCTTAAAGAGATCAATATGGTAGACACAGCAAGGATTGTGTGCTCTGGCCGATGTGTCTGGAATGAAATCAGCACTAACTGTGGTATCTTTACCCAGCATCCCCTATAGCTGCATAAATGTTTAAGATTTATTTGCTGCTCTAATTCCACTCTCTTGATCACTCCCCTTTGTAACTTCTGTAATGTTAGCAGCCGTGCAAATTGATAACATTTGATTCAATCCATCCCAAAACCTCTCTGTATCTGTGTCTCACTTTTGTTCACTGAGACCCTCATTCAATCTGACCTCTTTACAAACCCTGCCCTGGTATTTCCTTAGAGGGCTCAGAATAAAAAGTTCACAGAATTGTTAATGCAGAAAGGAGGTTGCTTAACTCATCAGCTCTCCAAAGGTAAGAGGGCTGAGAGGTAAATAAGAGGGGTGTGTGGGGTTGGTGGGATGGGAACTCGGAAGGCCATAGGTAGATGTAGATGGGAGGTAATGGGGAAAGGTTGGAGTGGATAATTGGGAAAGAAGATGGACAGGTGGGACAGTTCAAGAGGCCAGTGTCGAGTTGGAGGGTTGGAACTGAGAGAAGGTGGGGGGAGGGGAGGTGAGCAAACCTTGATGCTGTGTGGTTGAAGGGTCCCAAGGTGGAAGATAAGGTGTTATTCTTCCAGGCGTAGGGTGGCTGGGATTTGGCGATGGAGGAAGCCCAGAACCTGCATGTCCTTGGTGGAGTGGGAGAGGGCGTTGAAGTGGTCGGCCACAGGATGGTGGAATTGTTTGGTGCATGTGTTCCAGAAATATTCTCTGAATCAAGTTGGCGTCCTGACTCCCCAATGTAGAGGAGACCACATCGCGAGCAAAGGATAAAATAGGTGAGGTATCTGGACGTGCAGGGAAATTTCTGCTGGATGTGGGAGGATCCTTTGGTGCCGTGATTGACGTGAGGGGAAGGTGTGGGCACAGATTTTACATCTCTTGAACTGGCTATCAAAGGTGCTGGGAGTGGAGGGTGGGTTGGTGGGGAGCATGGATCTAATGAGGGAGTCGCAGAGGAAATGGTCATTGTGGAATGCTGAAAGGGGTGGGAAGGGAAATATATCTCTGATGATGCGGTCTGATTGAAGGTGGTGGAACTGGCAGAGGATGATGTGTTGCATCTGGGTGGAAAGTGAGGACTGGGGGGTTCTATCCTTGTTGCGGTTGGAGGTGTGGGGTTCAAGAGTAGAGGTGCAGGAAGTGGAGGAGATACACTGGAGGGCATTGTTGACCACATGGCAGGGGAAATTGTGAATGCTTGAAAGAGGAGGCAATTTGGTATGTTCTAGAGGGTTCTGCTAGCTTGCATCAAGTTTCACTGGAACACTGCAGTAAGCTTGAGACCGAGATGTTGGCCAGGGAACAGGCTCGTGTGTTAAAGTGGCAGGCAACTGGAAGCTCGGGGTCTTTTTTGCAGCAGAACGTAGATCATCAGCCACCATTTCCACCATCGCCACTGAGATGCTGCCAGAAACAGGTTCCTGTCCCCTCCATTCACAGCGATGCACCCTCCCAGCAGGGTCATTCTCCACTCCTTTGTCTGTCCAAATGTTCCTGTCTCTCTTTGCACTCCATCTCAACCTATTAGTTACTCTTTATCCCATATCTCCTGCAGTCCAAAGATATGCAGGTTCGGTAAATTGGCAAAGCTACATTTCCCGGAGTGTTCTGGGATGCATAGTTTAGGTGCATTAGTCAGGGGAAATGTAGAGTAATAGGGTCGGGGAATGGGTTTGGGTGGGATAATCATCGGAGGGTGGGTGTGAGCTTGTTGGGCCGATGGCCCTGTATCCACACGGGAGCTGGGAAAATTTAGAATTCCTACAATCGGATCTAAGGAAGGGTCACAGGTACCAGAATGACCCTTGGTGTGTGAAGGAGGTGGAAACAGGAAAGGGGAAGTGGCAGCAGAAACCAAATGACATGTATCAGTTTAGACTGGGAGGAGTTTAATTACACTCTGTTCAGGTCGCTAGTCCTGAATTAGAAACTCCTGCTCCCACGTTTGCAGCAAATGGGAAAATGTCTGTGGCCCTCAGGCAATGATAGGTCCTGGGTTCTAGCCGCCATCTTTATTGCGGCCAAGGTACAGCGAGGCACATGGACATGTCCTCTTCCTGTGTGGGCGAGGGGTGGTTTGAAGAGGAGCATTTACACATCAGACACATACCAGGGAAATATTTGTCTATCATATTCATCTTGCACTGACTGTGAGCTTTGTCTTGTGAATTTTTTTTATCAGATATTAATTGAGAATATTTGAGACCGTGATCTCAAAAGCATGTTTCTACAGTCAGCGGAGTCATCAGGATCTGAATATCATTGGCATTTAACTGTGGAACGAGAAAGGTTTGTCTGTTCTGTCTGTCGAAAAGTAGCTCATATTTTTAGGTAAAAACAATGTTCTGTGGCCCAACATTTCAACTCCCCTCCCACTCAGCAAGGACATGGAGGTCCTGGGCCTCCTTCACCGCCGCTCCCTCACCACCCGACGCTTGGAGGAAGAACGCCTCATCTTCTGCCTTTGAACACTTCAACCCCAGGGCATCAATGTAGACTTCACCAGTTTCATCATTTCCCCTTCCCCCACCTCACCCCAGTTCCAAACTTCCAGCTCAGCACTGTCCCTATGACTTATCCTACCTGCCTATCTTCCTTTCCACCTATCCACTCCACCATCCAATCTGACCCATCACCTTCATCATCACTCCACTCACCGATTGTACTCTTTCCTACGTTCTCCCCACCCCCACCCTCCTCTCATTTATCTCTCCACACTGCAGGCACCCTGTCTCTATTTCTGATGAAGGGCTTTTGCCCAAAACGTCGATTTTACTGCTCCTCGGATGCTACCTGAACTGCTGTGCTTTTCCAGAACCACCCTATTCCAGACTCTCCTATTTTTGTAAAGCAAATAGCAGAAAGATGTACAAATTCAAGGTTGGATCACCCTTGGGGTATGTGCTCTGTTCAGGGCCGTGCAGCCCAGGAAGGAGATATTGGTCTGAGAGGGACCATAGATTTATCCAAACTCCACCTCGACTCTTTGCAGGAACTGTCATGTTTAGACCCACTCAACCACTTCATGACTTTAACCTGTGAACTCCTTATTTTCAATTCCCTGTAAATTTCCCATTAAAATTTCTTATGGACTTAAATTCCAGTAACTTTTCAGGTGGAATTTTCCAGATTCTGACAATTATCTGTTCATTCAGATATTGCTGAAGGCCATGTTGACGCTGAGTGCTACTTGGCTCAATGAGAATGTTTTGGAGTTGGGTGAAAACAGAGGGAAATGAGACAGGGAGAAGGTGACGCTGAAACTCAGTTTTAGTTCAGGCCATTCAGAATCTCGCATGGTCCCAATGGGAACAGCCAATTTGTAAGCGATACTGCGGAGTATTTGTTAACAGTTTTTAACGTATAATATATCAGCTTAAGTAAAGATTGGGGCTTTTGATTATAATGGACATGTTTGAAGTGAAGGAAGGTTGAAAGATCTTTTAAATTCTCTTAATGGGAGTAACTAGCTGAATCTAGAGAGACATTGAGCCAGGAACCCTCAGACCCGTGGCAGTCTCCTCTTGTACAATGTGGGAAATAAGGGACGCTTCCAGTGTCCCTGACGGCTATGTGTGGAGGAAGTGTGTCCATCTGTGCAACTGGGAAACTGCTTTTCAGACCTGGAGCTGTGAGTGGACTCACTGTGGACCATCTATGATACTGAGAATGTTATGGACAGCACGTTTAGTGAGTTCACACACTGCAGGTGAGGGTTACACAGGCACAAAGGGAATGGGTGAACATCACATCAAGTTAAAGGCTCAGCAAGGGAGTGCAGGAGTCCCCATTGATCATCCCCTTCTCAAACAGATACTGTATACCGGTTGGAATTCTGTTGGGGGTGAATGGGTGGGGTGGCCTCTCGGGGAAATCAGCAACAGCCAGGGTCATGACACCACAGATAGCTCTGCTGCACCGAACAGGAGGAAAGACAGTTGCAGGGTTATTGTGACATGGGATCAATGGTCAGAGTAAGGGCAGGTACTTCTGTGGCCGCAGACATGAATCAAGGATGGCATGTTACCTCCCTGGTGCTCGGATCTGTCATAGCATGGAGTGGCTACAGTGAGTTCTGCAGCTGGAGGGTAAATAACCAATGGTTGTGGAACACACAGATAACAACGACATCGCGAAACAAAGGGATGAGGGCCTGAAATATGTATAAAGGAAAATCAGAGATATATTCAAATAAAAAGTAATAATGTCAGACACCCAGTGCCATGTGCTAGTGAAAGCAGGAACAAGAGGATAGATCAGCTGGATGTGTGGCTGGACAAATGGTGTACCAGAGAAGGGTTTAGATTTTCCAGGCACTGCGACTGTTTCTGGGCTAGGTGAGACTTGTACCAGCCTGACTGGTTACCATTGGGCAGGGCTAGGAGAAATCTCTTGGTGGGGTGATTGCCAGTTCAATTGGTGAGATTGTAACGAGTCTGGCAGGGGGTTGGAAGTATTCGTGATGCAGGCAACAGCTCAGAAAGACAAAGGAAAGGAGAATTAAACGAGGATTGAGTCCTCTTCATCCATCAGTCCTGCCATCCCAGGGGTGAGAGTCAACAAAATATGAAACCTTTTAAATGTCTCTGACTCTAAGTGCCTCAGCAAAATCGTGGAAATCTGCAATAAAAACAAAAAAATAAAATTGCTGGAGATCCTCAGCAGGTCTGGCAGCATCTGAAATGGTGACAGTTGCAGGAGACATTGCAATTTTGAAGGCGTTGTATAATGCCATCCCACAAAGTCCACTACTCCAGGCAAAATGTCCTCAGCCCCTCCTTATGGTTCACATGTTTCAATACTGGCAGCACCATTGTAAATCTTTTCTGGACTTTTTCAGGTTTCCCAACATCTTTCCTATAGCAGGGATACTAGAATGTAAAGCAGTCTGGGCATTCCAAAAGTGGCTGAGCCAATAAACTGTACAACCGAACCATGATCTCCCAACTCCTATACTCAATGCACTGCCCAAAAACAGCTAGCATACCAAACACCACCTTCACCGACCGATCTACCTTCAGCCCCACTTTCAATGAACTATCAAACCACTCTGCACAGTGTATTTGTTCGTCAACACTTCCCAGGAACTTGTTATTATGGCGCTGAGTCCTATCTTCCTGAAATCGGGGAGACTAGAATTGAATGTGGTATTCTAAAACTGGCCTCACCAATGCCCTGTGCAGCCACAACGTGACCTCCTAACTCTTATACTCAGTGACAGAATCCATACAGTGTGGAAGCAGCCCATTCAGCCCATGAGACCTTACCAACCATCGGAATAGCATCCCACCTGAACCATGTAACCCAGCATTACCCACAGTTAATCCACCTGACCTGCACATCTTTGGATTTTTTGAGGACACCAGAGCGCCCAGAGGATGCCCGTGCAAACACACAGAGGGAGAATGTGCAAACACGACACAGAGTGGAATCGAACCCAGGTCCCTTTATTGATGAGTGCACAGACCAATAAATGTCAGCGTCCCAAATGCAGTCTTCAGCACCCAGTCTCCCTGAAACACGACTTTCCAGGAACTATGTAGTTCTGAGTTCTTCAGAGGGATTGAAAGTGAGGAGGAGAAAACAGGAACAGGGTTGTGTTGTAGATCGATAAAATAACTCTCTGTTCCCCCCTCTCTGTTTCCCTCCCCCTCTGTTCCACTCCCCTTTCTCTGATTCGCCCCTGCCTCTGCCTGTCCTCCCCTGCCCCATCTCTGTCCTCACCTGTACCACCTCTCTCAATCCCCACATCCTCTCGTTCCCCCCACCCTCAGCCCACCCTCTCTGCATACTCTCCCCTCCCTCTCCCCTAGTTCTGTATACCCCAACCACAGGGAAAGGACCTTGTCTATTTGCCTTACCCAAGACCGGCTGATTTTATAAATCTCTATCAGGTCACCCCTCAGCCTCCGACGCTGCAGGGAAAACACCCTATCCAACGCTGGCCACATCCTTGTAAATCTTTCCTGACCCCTTTCAAGTTTGAGAACATCCTTCCGATAAGAAGGAGACCAGAATTGCCGGAATATTTCACAATTTGCCTAATCAATGTCCTGTACAGCCACAATATGACATCCCAACACCTATACTTCATTCTCTGACCAATAAAGGAAAGCATACCAACTGCCTTCTTCACTATCCTATCCACCTGTGACTCTACTTTCGAGGAACTATGAACCTGCACTCCAAGGTCTCTTTGTTTTGAAACACTCCCCAGGAACTTACTATTAACTGCAAAAGTCCTGCTAAGGTTTGCTTTCCTAAAATGCAGCATCTCACATTTTTGTAAACTGAACGCTTCAGCCCATTCGCCCATCTGATCCAGATCCCGTTGTACTCTGAGGTAATCTTTTTCACTGTCCACTACACTGCCAATTTTGGTGTCATCTGCAAACACGCTAACAATACCTCTTATGTTCACATTGATATAAATGGCAAACAGTCCTGGATTCAGCACCGAACTTTATGACATTCCATTGGTCACAGGCCTCCAGCCTGAAAAGCATCACTCGACCACCACTCTCTGTCTTCGACCTTTGAACCAGTTCTATATTCAAATGGCTAGTTCTCCCAGTATTCCATGAGATCTAACCTTACGAACCAATCTCCCATGAGGAACCTTGTCGAACGCCTTACTGAAGCCCATGATGATCATGTTCACCGCTCTGCCCTCATCAATCCGCTTTGTTACTTCTTCAGTAAACTCAGTCCAGTTCATGAGACATGATTTCCCATGGGCAAGGCTGTTATTGATATCCAGGACTTAACTCTGCACATTGGGGTCTGCGTCACCCAGTTATAGGAGTTAATATTCTGGATAACATTCACGTACACCAGCTTTGTGTTGGTGACTGTGTATTGAGTCTTGTTAATAACACCAACACAAGTGAGTTCCTTTTGAAAGGCAGTCCCTATATCCCTACCCCTCCCACCTGCTCTGTCTCCTCCATCCCCACCGTAGACAGTAAGTACAAGGAGCTCATGGAGTTTCCATGTGAGTGCGTTTGAGCAAATCTTCCTTTCTTTCCACCACCCCACTATGAAATGGTGGTAGTGTCCTTTCCTCTGGACCAAGAGGATAGAGTTCAGAGTTTGGTAACAGCGGCTTATAAGAGGATGATGAGAAAACCTGCCCAAGCCACCAGGCCATACTTTCTCCCAGCTGTCCCTGCCTGAGTCTCCAAACAGAACCTTCCTGTAGTTTCTCTCCTGTCAGACTCTCCCATTACTCAGTTTGTCTAGTATTCCCTCCTGCTGCTGCACTGCTCCTGTCCCTCACTGACCTGTCCATCCCCAGTGTCCTCCACATTCATTCATTGTTTACAATCCCATTATTTCCGGTCCTCCAGCCCCGCCCCCTCCACTCTATTGGGCAGCAACTGATAACAATCCTCCAGGATCCTGTGTGATCTAGAGTATGTTCCGTAAGAAGGGAGATCAGTGCACGGGCGCAGTGCTGGCCAGTTGTTGGCATATGTGCAGGGCGGATCAGTGCCAGGGAGGGAGGCTATGGATGTGTGGGATTAATCTGTCATTAGCAGCTCCCTTCCTTCTTTCTTCTGAGGTCAGATCCAAGGGAATAGCCCTTTGCCTGATATCCTGACGAGTGGTCAAAGTATCAATGGGGGAGCATTTTGCAGCAAGTTGTCAGAACTCTTATGAATAGTCAGGATTGTTATGGAAAATGACAAGGATGGGCCTCTAATTAGAGTTCTAATTTGGTTAATTTTAGTTCAACTAGATATGATTTGGCCAGTGTGTGCAGAATGTTTCTCATCAGAGAATGGGGTTTCTGGGAGATGGGGGGAGGATTCACCAACACCCTGGAGGCTCCAAGTCAAACTCATTGATTTGGTTCTTAGTCTGCAGACAGCAGCTCGCAAACTGAATTCAAGGCGAGGAGAGAGATTGTGAGAACTGGGTTTGGAGGAAAGGAGGGACGGGATTGGTTTGGATTTCAGTTAACAAGAGAGAGAAATTGTGAGACTGAGATTTAAAGCTTTGGGGGAACAAGGAAACTACAATTTAATACTATCATTGTCTTATAAATTTCCATCCTGTATTAACAATGGTGACTTGTTTTTTTCTATTGTAGGGTACAGAAAGGGTGGATTTACAGATGAGAAATACAAATTGAACTTCATGTTCAGATCTGATTGTTATTGATCCGTGCTGATCTGAATATCATTAGGCTTTTCATCTGGAAGGAAAGGTGTGTATTCTGTCCGTGGGCGAATATGTCAAACCTCAGTGTGACTGGAAAAAGTACTGAGACACAGCCAAATCCATGTTAACGTGCTTTGTGGCTTTGAATGGAGGCAGGTTGTCAGGATTATCTCCGTGGCAACGGCAGTTTAAAAAGTCTAGTTCAAGTTAGCACTTTGTGTTTAAACAACACACCCCTGCCCAACACCTCCATGGCACAGTCAAGTACTTGACAGGTGCTTCAGTTTCGGTGGGGTTATCTGTCAGGATTCTCATGTGGAGGAGCCGGTGTTGGAATGGGGTGGACAAAGTTAAAAATCACACGACACTAGGTTATAGTCCAACAGGTTTATTAGGAAGCACTAGCTTTCCAAGCACGATGTAATTTTTAACTTTATCAGGTTCATCTCTATGCTGACAGACTTCTTCAGATAAGTACTTCAACAATTAAATAGGCCATATGTTCCCCATGCAATAGGTTTCCTCGAGCAGTGTAAACTGCTATTCTTGCCCTGGGGATAGCTACTCATTTGTATACCCAGTCAAAATCCCATCAAGCTTTTTGTTGATCTTTAAAGTTTTTCTAATCTCCTAATTTCTCCTTGGTCTTTGCCAATTTGTATGCCTTCTATTTCAATTTGATAGACTCCCTTATTTCCTTAGACACAAATGGCAGATTACTCCTTTTCCTACAGTCCTTCCTTTTCACTAATATATATAATTCTGCTGTGCACTTTGAAAAATTACTGCCTCATCCTGTTGTACTTTACTTTGTTTAAGCACAGGATATTGGGATTGGACTTAATCTTCCAGCTTGCCATCTGTGTTCTAAATTCAACCAGACTTCTCACATATTCTTAAAGTGCCTCTTTGGATTCATCCTAATCTTCTCAGACAAGGTTCTTTCATGTCCACTTTGTCGCCCTCCTGATTTCTATCAAAGGTAAACTCCTGTATCCCTTTTTATTGCTCCAGGGACTCCCTTGATCCCAGTTGTCTGTGCCTGAGCCACGCATCCCTCTTTTTTCCAGTCAATGCCTAAATATCTCTTGTCAGCCTGAGTTCCCCATTCCTGCCAACCTTGCCCTTCACCGTCACAGAAACATATAGACCTTGAACTCTAGCTATCTCACGTTTAAAGGCTTCCCACTAGCCAGCGGGCCATTTACCTGCAAACAAATTACTCCAGTCGACACCTGCAAGATCCTGTCCAATCCCATCAACATTCCCCTTGTCCCAATTTACAAATTCAACCTGTGGACCAGCTTTATCCCTCTCCATAGCTATTTGAAAATTAATAACGATGGTTACTGGTCCCAAATTCCGCACCCCCACCCCGTCACCTCAGTCACCTGTCCTGCTCTGTTTCCCAAGAGTTGTTTGAGTTTTGCCCCTTCCCAAGTAGGACCCTCTACATACTGCTGGAGGAAACTTTCCTGAATTCACTTATCGGATTCCACACCATCAAATCCCTTCACACTCTGGCAGTCTCAGTCTGTTACAAAAATTAAAATCCACTCTTATGACAACCATATTGCTCCTGCATGTCTCCCTTCTCCCTGCATATTTGTTACTCAAATTCACGCTGACTTTGGAGGCCTATAGTACAACCCCGGTGACATCATCATCCACTTCCTACTTCTTAGCTCCACCCACAAAGCCTCACTGGATGATTGGTCAGTTATTTTATCTCTGATTACTGCTGTGATAATCCCCTTAATCAGAAATTCAACTCCTCCTCCCCTCCTTCCACCATCCCTGTCCCCCCTAAAGCACCTGTACCTGATGCATGAAGCTGCCAGTCCTGACCCTCGCTTAGCCATGTTTCTATAAAGACTATATTATCCCAATCCCATGTTCCTATCCACACCATTAGTTTATTGGTCTTACCTGCCAACCCTCTTGCACAGAAATAAAAGTAGTTTAATCCAAAGGCATTCCTTACTCCTTATCATGTTCCAGCCTGACCTGTCTCTTCACTTTATTGCTTCTGATTACTGTATCTCCTACCAGCCTCGTTCTTGCCTCCCTGATCATGACGGTATTGCTCCTCGCCAATATAGTTTAAATCCTCCCTTGTAGCATGGACAAAATTCGCCAACAAGTACTGGTCCCCTTCCCAGTGCATGCGCCAATGTCCCTCCTGATCAGGTCAACTCTGTCACAGAAAAGACAACAATGTAAAAATCTGAATCTCTCTGCCCCCGACCCCCGCAACAATTCTTTAGTTACTTATTTATCTGCCATATCCTCCTGTTCTTACTTTCATTAGCTCATTACAATGGAAGTAATCAGGAGATTACCACCGTTAAGGTCCTGGTTTTTAACTTTTCTCCCAGCTCTCACTAATCACCCTGTATGACCTCATTCCTACATCTACCCGTGTCATTTGTGCCAACGTGCATAATGATTTCTGGCTGCACCCCCTCCTCCTTGAGAATGTTCTGCAGCCGCTCGGACACATCCTAGACCCTGGCACCCGGGCGGTAACTCAACATTCTGGACTCCCATTTGAGGCCAAAGAATCTCCGATCTGTCCCTCTAACAATCGACTCTCCTATCTCTAAGGTCCTGCTAACTGTTACCCTTTCCCACTGTGCCCCAGAGTCAATGGAAGTGCCACCAACCTGGCTACTGCTACTTTCCCCTGGAATGTATTTCCTCTGAACAGTATCCAAAACGGTGTACTTGTTTTCTCGGCGAATTGCCACAGGGGATTCCTGCATTCTCTGCCTACTCCGTTCGCCATTCCAGGTGGTCGCCAACTTCCTCTCTGTCTTGAACACAACAGGGAGCAAGGACTCCTGTTGGATTAAATTGCCCTTATTTAAATGCAACAGGACAGATAGGTAAGCCTGATGTACTCATAGCATGGATCTTAACGCGGGACTGGGATATTATAGTCATTACAGAAACATGATTGGGGCGAGTCTTGGGTGTGACCACAACACGAAAGCTCTTATCTATGAAGTTCTCAATATCTCAGATGATCCTGAGGGCATCCAGCTCCAGCTCCCGAACACGGTCTCCCAGGAGTTGCAGCTGGGTGCATTTTCCACACGTGTAGTTACCAGGGACTGTGGGAATTTCCCTGAGCTCCCCACATCCCGTAGGAGGAACGTTCAACAGTCCTAACTGCAATCTCCATTGCTGCAACACAAAAGTTGAACGGACTTTATTTGAGCTTGCCTGTAGTTTTCGCTGAGCTGCTGCTGTCCAAATCCTCTTGAGCCAAACATTACTACTGACTCTGCTACCAACCGCATGTCTCTCTACCCCTTCACATTTAGTTTTGGTTAGGGAAGGAAGGAGAGTCTGCAGTGATGTAGCACTTGGGCAGAAAGCACTCCTTGACACCTGGCCACTGACGACCTGCTCTCCATCCAAGATCACTGATTGGCCTTGGAAGATGTCTTACTGAGATTTTCCTTCTGGTAGTGCCAACTGCGCTGATGGTAATCTTCACCCCGACAGTCAATCTGCGTTGTCACAGTCCCTTGGACCTTTCTGTCTAAGAGTACTGCATTTATTCATTCCTTGAATCCATCGACTGCATTCCAAACTGTGTCTCACTCCACAGCGAGAGAGGTTGATGTTCCAGTGAATACAAGGCTATTGTAAAAATGATACCATTTGACATAGGGACAACAGTATATCTATCCGCTTACTGAATCTGCTTTTCCACTCAATTCGGTGAGATCGATTTTGATAATCGCCCCATTCCACTTGTCTACATTTTCCCCAAAAACCTTGTATGAAAATCAGTCTGCCTCAATCCTAAAGATATTTAATGAGCCAGCCTCAACAGCCTGAAGAATTTTCGAAAATGACTTCCCTCTCACTGATGTGAGACTTGGTAGTCTTTAACCCCATGCGGTATTTGTAGCACTCTGAAAGTTGTATCAATATTAGATATTATCCTGTCCTATCACACCTTCTCTGTGGCCAGAGGCAAAACAAAAATGAAAAGTTAAGAGACTGTAATCTCCTCACGTCAGCCTAAGATGCAGCTCATCCTGGTCTGTGCATTTGCCTACTCTCTGTCCCGCAAAAACTTCCAATTCTTTGTCAGCTTCTGTATCAATTCACCCAAGGATCACATGGTCACTCTCATTGAAACCAGGAACTCCTTCTTCAAACTGAAGACCGAACGAAAGTCAGTGTTTAACATATTATCTGGCTCCGTGCACAGGCTGCCCCCTTGGTCCTTAATACTCCCCATTCCCTCCCGCGTTATCCTCTTCCCTTTAATAACTCGAAAGAATGTCTTTGAATTCTTGCTCACCTCTACCCTCGAATATTTTAACTCCCCGCCACCACTTCTGCACTTCTACTGACTTTTTAAGTTTAGCCCTACACTTTCTATATTCTTTCCGGACCTCCGTTGACCTGCTCACTTTGGAACTGCTGTAAGCTTATTTTTCCTTTTTAATTCTGTTCAGAAATGTGTCGACACCCGAGGTTCTCTTGGCTTGTATTCCTAAAATGCATCTTCGGTGTAACATGCTGGGCGGACACTGTCATCAATTACATTTTGCTCAAGTGACCCCCTAACTCGCGCCCCACACTGTTCTGCTACATTTGCACCCAGAAGCATCTGCACTTTGGCCAGATCCTGTCATATTTTTTCATAAAATCGGTCTCCCAAATCCAAAAAACTTTTATTTTTCAAACATTTTTGGGTCTTTTTCCTTAGTAAACTCAAGACAGAGGAGTCACGGTCACTGGTCCTTTCATGCTCAACCCAATCCTGATGCAACATCTGACTGGCTTCGTTCCACATGGTGAGGCCCAGCACAGCCTCGCCCATTGTTGTATCTGCTACACGTTGACATAAGAAGCTCCCTTGAATAAATGTCAAGGCATATGTCCCATCTTAAAAATGTTATCACTGCCCGAATGAATGTTTGGAATTGAAATGCCTGAATATAATGATTCTATTGTTGTATTAGCACACCTCAGTAAATTGGTTCTATATCAGTTCCTGTACTTTCTTTTGTTTGGGAGTCTATAATATATCCCCAGCGGTGTGTCTTCATGGTTTTGATCCTGAGCTCTAACCACCAAGCCTCATTAGATCATTCTTACTGCAGTAACTAACTCCACAATTAGTAATGCAACCCCACTTCCTCATTTACCAACTCTCCTGTCGTGCCTATAGATCTTGTACCCCAGGATATTGAGTTGTCAGACCTGACCTCCCTCAAACACATCTCTGTGATGGCAAAAATGTCACACTTCCCCATTTCACCTCATTCTGTTATCACATCTGTTTATCCGATAATATTCCCAGAATTAAGGTAAACGACATCCAGCCTGGAATGTAACACCTAGAATACTCTATAACGCGGAGTTCTTTAGTCATTCATTGTTTGTTCTCAAGGTGCCCAATTCATGAACCAAAACTGTACCTCTGGGAATGAATGAATATTTGTTGAATTGTAATTTCTCTTTTAATAAATGTATTCATCAAATGCAACTTTCCAGAACTAAACAGTCAGCTCCACATGCAATTAGTTTCTGCTGATTAATTCCCTGTTCAGTTTGCAGAAGGGAGAGCTCTAAGTAATGGTGAAAGTGAGGACTGCAGGTAATGGGAATCAGAGTCGAAACGTGTGGCGCTGGCAAAGCACAGCCATTGGGACAGCATCTGAGGAACAGGAGAGTCAAATCTTTTGGCATCAGCAGTTCATCAGGATCTGCAGTTCTCACTTTCTCCATTACTTAGTTCTGGAAAGTTGCATTTGATGAATACAAAGGAGGATGAGAGATGACTTGATAGAGGTGTATAAGATGACGAGAGGCAAAGATAGAGTGGATAGCCAGATACATTTTCCCATGGTGCAAATATCTATCACGAGGGAGAAAAACCTAAAGGTAATTGGAGGAAGGTTGAATGGAGAATCAGAGGTAGGTTCCTTTCACAGAGAATGGTGGATGGTTGGAATGTACTGCTAGCAACTGCAGTAGAATAAGCTGCATTGGGGATATATTAAGAGATCATTGGATAGGCAATTGAATGAAAGCATAATGAAGGGTATGTCGGTTCGTCTGATGTTAGAGAAGGATCAAGAGTCAGCAGGACGTCAAGGCCAAAGGGTCTGCACTGGACTGTTCTATGTTTCACTCAGCATGTGGATTCTTTTCCATTGTTGAATGTGTGAGGGAGTGATGTGTGTGAGATCAGGACGCTCTGTAGGGGCGTTAGGCCAAGACGTACACTTCTGGGGTGCATTCTTACAGTCACCTGAGTACCAGTGCAATATGTGTGTGATGACCTACACCAGACAGAATCCGTCTGCTGTTTTCTTCAGATAGATATTGTTGGTTGACCTATGTATTAATTTTTGTCCATCAACAGAGATGTACAATTTTATTTGTATACTGGTGAAGGTGACATTTATTGGAAACGGTTTTGGAGCTTTCTTTGCGAGACACAATGTACTTCAGAATACTGTCAACTTGTTAACGTCTTTACCCAGTGTCTGGTCCAGATAGCAGATGCTTGGAGTCTGGGAGGCAGGCCAGATATCATCACCATAATTAACTTGTGCGATGTGATTCTGACTCTCCATGTCCATTCATCTGCCCCCAGTCAAGGCTCAGACCGAAGATGGAGTCGAAATAATTTGTTGTGAAATAATGTTTAAATGACTGCCCTGACCCAGGTGTAAGCTCTCTGGATTCATTTAAGAGCAGACAAATGTCTTACCCAGTATCACAGGCAGCTGTGACTGAATTCAAATCTTTTAAAGTCTTTTTTCAATGTCGGTTTTGATTGCAACCTGATCTGAAAAAATCAGATATTTGCTATGCTCGTGAATTGTGATTCACAAAAGTGTGAAATATCATTATTCAACCAAACAATAATTGCATCACCTCTGAAAACAATTAGGTTGATGTTATGTTTATGGAACTAAAATTTACTTTCGTGCCAACATTTTATGATACAAAAATAAAGTTTGTATATTTTATTTAATACCGAACAAAGAACATGTTATCTGACTACAGTGCTGATCACAATTACATGCTTTTGCATACACGAACATCAAGTAACCACAAAAATACATCATCGTCTCTCACTAGTATTCTCACATACGGATGAGGAAGGACACCACTTCAACTGGGACAACACATCCATCCTAGGACAAACCAAATAGAGGCACGCACGAGAATTCCTAGAAGCATGGCATTTCAACCTGAACTCTATCAACAAAAACACCGAGTTAGACCTCAACTATCACCCCTGAGAAAAGGAGCAGGCTGTGACTTCACCACAGGAAATAACATCACCACAGGAAATGACATCATCAACCCAAAGAAACTCAAACATATAAATAGAAAGCAGGAATTTTCAGCGTTGGTTCCCCTGAGGCCCACTGAAGATGAAGATGGTAAAACATCTCGAAATGAACCCCCCAGCTCAGCGAAGAAGCCTACATCCAAAACTTCAACCTGAGCTACAAATCGTCTCAAAACTCGCTGCAATACAGACTCATTGTCAGTATTCAAATGAATACATCGTTGCTCCAACGTTTTGAAAGTCGTTGGCTTCTGAATGATTGTATTTTTCGAGTGAGAAAACGATTGAACAGTCATATAGAAATTGCTTTCTTTCATATTTATACATAATCGATCAGTTTAATTTCTCACTAAATATGCGAGCTTCAGTTCTTTTCCAACAATTGAAAAATGACAATAATTCAATATGAACAGAGAATATTACATTAAATAAATGATTTGTGTTATTAAATTGAAGTGAACACCAATTTGAAACCTTACAATTTTCAGAATCAATGGTATTTAATGTGAAATACGAAAAAGAATGAAGAACATACATCTGTGTGAGTGAACAGTCAGGCATTTTCGAAAGAGTTTTGTGGCAAAGCAAAGGAAATATTTGTTTTATTTGTTGGGATACAAAATTTAAAATATTCGTGTGCTGAGTACTAATTAGACTTCATCATCAAGCTGAACTTGCAATACTTGCATTATAAATGGTTATGCTGCAGCAAAATGATCAGATATTTGCCAACATTTACAGCTGGAAATAATCTGATACTGGCTTTGACTTGCATCTGTACATGATAGAGTACTGAACTTTAATGTACACAAGGAGGCTATTTGGCCACTGTGTATGCATCAGCTTGTGAAGTGTCTCCCAAATCCTCCTATTTGCCACCTCTATCACTGTTGCCCTTTAATTTCGGAACTTTCAAATATATATCCAGTTCCCTCTTGAGTCTTCATTCACAAATCTCACAGGTAGGGCATTCCAAATCCTAACAACTCCCTTAATAAAGAACTTTTGCTTTATCTCACTCCAAGGTCTTGTGCCGACGATCTTGAAACTGGGATGTTGTAATGCCAGCTAAGAGAAATGAAGTATTCTTATTTTACCCTTTTTTTTTGCCATAATTTTGATCACTGCAATAAGTTCACATCTTCGTCTGTTCTGATCAATCAGGAGTAATTTCATTACTCTAATTTCTCGCATCCTACCTTTGACTAATTTCTTCATTCCACTTATCATTCTGATTATTTATAAGGTTCCAGGTATTCTTCTTCAAAGTAATGAAGGGTGTGTGTGTGTGTGTGTGTGTGTGTGTGAGAGAGAGAGAGAGAGAGAGAGAGAGAGCGAGTGTGTGAGAGAGAAAGCAATTCTCTGTAATGTCTAAATTACACCCAGTGCCTCGTATAAAAGAAGTAAGGATTAGGTAACGATTAATATATGGTAAAAGAGCTAGTTCAGGGGCGACGGTTTCTGATTTCTGGATCATTGGGCCCTCTTTCAGGACAGGTGGGGGCTTTAAGAAATGGAGAGATTGCACCTTGACTGGATGAGCACCAACATCCTAGTGGGGAGGTTTTCTCGTGCAAATTGGATGGATTTAAACTAATAAACCAGCAGTCTGGGAAACAAAGCAGCAGGTCAGGAACGGAGCAGAATGTCGAGGTGAGTAGGACATCAGGCACGGCCAGTCTCATGACCATGCTGCGAGAAGGAATCAAATCAGTCCAAAATGTGAGTTGGAGATTGGAATAAATGATAGAGATGTCTGTCCGCGATTAACAAATGAAGATGGGATTCGTGAAGGAGTGAGGTGTGTGAGATCAGGAAGCTCGTACTCAAGAAACTATTAAAGGGGAAAAATAAATCGAAATAAACTTATTTAAAATCCTTAGTCTAAAAGCACGCAGTAATTGGAGTAAAATTGATGAGCTGGCAGTAGATACTGAGATAAATGGGTATGACCTGGTAAGGATGATTGAAACATGGTTACAGGAAGATCAGGACTGGACAGTGAACTGTCCATGGGTACTTGGTATTCGGAAAGGATTGACATGAAGGTAAAGGAGGTGGAATTAGTGTGTTGGTTAAGGATGATATCAAGGCTATATTAAGAAATGATATTGGCACGAGGGAACAAAATTAAAATCAGTCCAGGTGCAAATAAAAAGCAACTGAAGAAACCTCTTTGGAAGAGTAATCTTCAGCCACCGTCTCCCTAAAATACTTCTGAGGTCGGAAATGATGAAGGTTCGTGACAAGATAACAACGGTGGGATACACGTGCATATTGAATCAATTAATCAACTTGGCAAAGGGTAGGCTCCAGTTACGAATCGTAGAGTATATGAAGGATTGTTTCAAAGAACACATGTCATGGAGCCAACCAGAGAGTAGGGTACTTCAGATTTGATATAAGCAAGGAATGAAAAACGATCTTGCAGGAAAGGATCCTCTTGGAAAGAATGACCACAACATACTGGTGAGAACAGAGTCACATACGAGAGCCTTAGTGTTGGGTAATAATACTTACAGTGGCCTAAGGAAGGTGTTGGTGGCGGGTGGGGGAACAGTCAAAGGCAGGACCGATGAAGAAATTTGTCAAATACTAAAGGGGATACTAAATACGTCTCAATTAAAGTATATTTGTGAGAGAAGAGGAATTGCATGACAGAGAAAATTTATCCATGTCTAGATAAGGAATTCGATGACACCATGAGGGCAAAAACTAGGGCAAATCATACTGCACAAGTTAGTCCTGCTCCAGGAATTGGGTAAGGCGGTGGCCTAGTGCATTACAGCTGAACTGCTCATCGAGAGACCCAGATAATGTTCTGGGAAGCTGGGTTCGAATCCTGCCATGGCAGATGGTGGAATTTGAATTCAAATTTGGGATTAACAAACTGATGGTGAATATGAATAGATTGTCAGGAGAAGCTCACCTGTTTCACTAATGTCCTATGGGGAAGGAATCTGTCATCCTTAGCTGGTCTGGCCGATATGTGACTCCAGACCCACATCAGTGTAGATAACTCCTAACTGCCCTCTGGGAAATCAAGGATGGGCAATAAATACCGGCCTACGCAGCAATGCCCTCTTCCTGTGAATTAATGATAACAAACAAAAAACATCATCAAAGGGTTAACACACAACATTAAAAGAAGCTATGAAAGGAAATGAACGGAAACATAAATACTGATACCAGTAGCTTTCACTAGAACATAAAAAGTAATCGCAGAGTGAAACTAAGTGATGGCTCTTTGCAGGATGAAACTGACAAGATAACGATGAAAGACTCAAAAATGGCAGAGGCAAAAAAGCAATGTTTTCTGTTTTCACAGACTACACTAAAAACTGTAGTTCCTACAGAGGAACCTGTTGGGATTACTGCTGTTTGTCTTTTTAATAAATTACCTCGATGAGGGCATAAAATGATGTGTTAGTAAATTTAATGATGATACTAAGGTTGGTGAAGTGTGGATAGTGCTGAAGGATGTTGCAGGTTACAGAGGAACATAGATAAGCTACAGAGCTGGGCTGAGAAGTGGCAACTTGAGTTTAATGTGCAAGAGTGTGAGGTGATTCATTTTGGAAGTAGCAAAAGGAACATAGAGTACTGGGCCAATGGTAAGATTCTTGGCAGTGTCCATGAGCAGAGAGATCTCGGTGTCAATGTATGTAGATCACTGAAAGTTGCCAATCTGTTTAATACACTTGATAAGAAGGCGTAGAGTATGTTAGCTTTTACTGGAAGAGGGATAGAATTTTGGAGCCACATGATCATACTGCAGGTGCACAAAAGTCCGATGTGGCCGCACTTGGAGTACTGTATATTTCTGCTTGCTACATTACAGGAAGGACGTGGAACGTTTGGAAAGGGTTCAAAAGAGCTTTACAAGGATGTTGCCTGATTTTTTTTTGAGGGAGGGTCTTATAAGGAATGTCTGAGGTAGTTGTCCCTGTTTTCATTCGAGAGAAGAAGGATGAGAGCTGTCTGAATTGATCTATATAAGATAATCACACGGTTAGATAGGGTGGACAGTGTTGTGAATTTTTAAGTGTATTATACCTTCAAGAGAGTTGGAAGGCTGCCCAGAGTACTGCAAAAATTAAAAAATGTAATATTTGGTCAAACAGCTAGCAGTATCTGGGTTGCTATGGGACAGATTCAAATTCATCCAATCAGTTTAAATAATGTGCCAAGATGCCAAATGCTAATCAAGTTTGTATTTAGTGTTTTTACAATATTAAAACCAATGAAACAATCCAATCTTTTGGGGTATAAATATCAAACATTTTGAACAGTTAGCCAGAGCGGCGAAGAGCAGCAAGCCGCCAACAAGTCCAGCCTGGCAGCAGAAAGATCTGCTCTCTGACAGGGACCTTTATCAACCAAAGACCTGGGAAGCAGAATCCCCAAGAATAAGAAAAGAAGACAGGAATATGGAGAAGAATCGACAGCCTCCTGGTTTTTAAAAATCTTCATCAGGATTTTTTGATTGGACTATTATTATAGAGGTGGAGGTATCAGTGTGCATATCAAATATATTGGTGCGTAAAAACGGCGAACTTGCAAAATTTTGGGCAATACCATGATGACCTTTGACAAGGTAAGGTGCTTTTCGGTGATTAAACAGAAGAACGAATGTCTGTGGGTAAGCAGTTTGCAGGTGCCCAAATTGACAGAATGGATCAAACCCGTTCAGTTTTCAGGCCCAAGCAGCAGTTTTATCCAGGCAACAGTTCAAATGCTGCCAATTAACTTAAAACGGCACTTGGAGATTAAGGATCCATTTTAGTGTTAACAATATGAAACCAATCATATACTAAGAATTTCTTATGTCGAGGAGATATATATATATATATATAAAACAGAGAGGCAATTGGACAGAGGGGGAGAGTCCACTGCTAGCTGAAAAAACGATGACAGGGAAGTGTCATCCGTGAATGAAATATTGGGGTCTCACAAAAAATTTCCATGCTCTGCCTAAAAAGCTCTATCCATTAATAAAGGTGCACAACACGCTGAGTAAATATTCTTGAAACCAGAAAACAACTGAGAAGGCATTTCAGACAGAGAAAGACGAGGGAATAAGATACAGAAATTTCAAGACAGTCCATACTCGATGAACTTTGACAGACTAAGTTTTAATTTTACTCTGAGTAATACTGGATTTATGAGTGGAATCCGCATTAGTGAAACCGCAAATCAGGAAAATCTTTTTTTTTTCCAGAAAACGTAATTAGTTACAGACTGATTGTTCAGTTTGTTAGTGATTTGGTCACTGTTAAAGTTAGAATCATAGAATACGTAGAGTAGGGAAACAGGCCCTTCGGACAAACAAGGATCACACTGACCCTCCAAAGAGTAAACCACTCAGATGCATTCCTCTACACTATTGACTATATTTACCCCTGACTAACGCACCTAACTTACACATCCGTGAACACAATGGGCAATTTGGCATGCCCAATTCAAGTAACCTGCACACCATTGGATTGGGAGAGGACACAGGAGCACGTGTTTGAGCCCACGCAGACACGAGTAGAATGTGATAACTACACATAGACAGTTGCTCAAGGTTGGAATCAAGCCTGGGTCTTTGGCACTATGAGGCAGCAGTGCTAGCCCCTGAGCCACGGTGTCACCCCTAAACAAACAAATAGTACTTGTTAATTGCAGAATGCGTGAAAGGATTCTATTTCATTGAACCATTCCTTTATAACAAACTGGGTTGTCAAAAATGAGGTGGGTTACATCACTTGTCACACTCTCTTCGCTGGGTGCATTGCTTTTAATTATCAGATGGATGTTGACCTCCACTTCATTATATTATAGAGAGTTCGAAGTGGGTCAAGTGAAGAATTATATTGGTATATGGGGCACAGCAGGAAACATGTGTCTGTGTTTGAATAGATTGGTGGTTTGAATGAAAATACAGTGCAATAATCCAGTGGAGAGATTGCAAAGCTGAGGCACAGAAGAATCAGGCACCTGGATAACAAAAAAAAACACATTGCGTGTACATCATAGGGAGCCAATAAAAACTTTCAAACCTTTTGAAAGAGAATACATTCAGGAGTAGGGAAGATATTCTACAGTTTTGTAGGGTACGGTGAGACCACATTAGGAGAGCTGAGGGCCCAATGACATGAAAAGCAGTCGAGAGAAGATTCACTCAACTGATTCCTGTGAGGAGCATTTATCTCTGGAAGATCATTGTCAGATTGGCCTTGGATCAGTTAGGGTTTAGGCAAATGACGCATGATCCCTTTTAAACCCATCATATTATGAGTAGTCTATTCAAGTTGAATGCTGAAACAATATTTAAATTTGTGCAAGAGATTTACAGACATGGATGGACTCCTGGAAACTGGAGAGTATCCCAGTGAAGGAGTTGGTGACTGTTTTAACTATCTTAAAGGGTTCTGCGTCTGTGGGAACTTCCATCCCAGAGAGTGATGGAAGGTGAGACATTGAATATTCTTAAGACACAGTCAGACAGTTTATCGGCTATGAATTATGAATTAAAGTTATAGGGCATAGCCACAATCAGATCATCCATGATCTTATCACATGGCAGACTTGTTTCAAGTTGTCCAGTCATTTACTCCTGATCTTAGTTTCTTCGTTGCTATTGCCTTTAGATACTGACAAATAATGAAAGCATTCTCAACTGCAAAAAGTCTCTCCCTTTCAGTATGATGAGCACACCTTACAATTGTGATTTTGAATCAGCACTGCGAAAGCACTCGTGGAAGTTTCATGGAGTGACAGAAAGATCAGATGCTTAGGTCAAAGTAAAAGCCTCATTGAAACTGCGTTAGAAATCAGATAGGTTAGAATGGATGCCTTTAATAGATCAGATTCCTGTCAATTGTTCTTGTAAGGTGAATTACGTTAGCAACACCAGCATTTATTGCCTATGTTTAATTTCCATTCAGAATATGGTGGTGAACTCCAGTGATCCTCGTGGTGCAGGGACACCAACTGATATGTTTCAAAGAGACCCACAGAATTCTAAACAAGTGACAGTGAAGGGACAATGATATTGATTCAAGCCAGGATGCTGTGTAACCTTGGGGATTGTATTCCTCACCACATGATACTCACAGCGATGGAAATAGTGGGACAACCTCTTGCTGTTCTTATTTTGGGGAATGTACAGAGTGATGTAGTTAAGGTCAATTCTGAGGGAGCCTGAAGTAGCATTTTGAACACAGAGCTGAACTCAACTTTTACATATTATCTGCCAGCTCTGCATGTTTTATTTATAAACCTTGTGAATAATTTAGGATGAAAATGTGTTGCTGAAAAAGCGCAGCAGGTCAGGCAGCATCCAAGAAGCAGGGGAATCGACGTTTCAGGCATGAGCCCTTCTTCAGGAATGAGGGAAGTGTGCCAAGCAGGCTAAGATAAAAAGTAGGGAGGAGTGACTTGGGGGAGGGGCGTTGGAAATGCGATAGGTGGAAGGAGGTTAAGGTGAGGGTGATAGGCCAGAGTGGGGGTGGGGGCGGAGAGGTCAGGAAGAAGATTGCAAGTTAGGAAGGTGGTGCTGAGTTCGAGGGTTGGGACTGTGACAAGGTGGGGGGAAGGGAAATGAGGAAACTAGAGAAATCTGAGTTCATCCCTTGTGGTTGGAGGGTTCCCATGCGGAAGGTGAGGTGCACTTCCTCCAGCCATCGTATTGCTATGGTGTGGCGATGGAGGAGTCCAAGGACCTGCATGTCCTTGGTGGAGTGGGAGGGGTAGTTGAAGTGCTGAGCCACGAGGTGGTTGGGTTGATTGGTCCGGGTGTCCCAGAGGTGTTCTCTGAAATATTCCTCAAATAGGCGGCCTGTCTCCCCAATATAGAGGAAGCCACATCGGGTGCAGCGGATGCAGTAAATGATATGTGTGGAGGTGCAGGTGAATTTGTGGTGGATATGGAAGGATCCCTTGGGGCCTAGCAATTAGACTTTCTCATTGCTGGGACTAAATCTAAAGTTGCCCAATCTCTAACGGATTGTGCTATGGTAAATTTAACCTGAGGAGTTGTGGGTGGTATTTATTGCACATTTGTCATTGTACATTCCCACTTTTGAACTTATAATGGAGGGAAGCACATTGATGAAGCAGCTGGAGATGGCTTGGCCTCGGATATTTCGCTGCAGAACTGGGCCCTTGTAATGCAGTACTTGGAGGTGCATAATAAAATAGAGCTGAGACAGCATGACTTCGTCAAGGAGAGGTCTCGCTGACAAGTCTGCCAGAATTTGTACAGGACTTTGGTTAGGCCACATTTGGAGTACTGTGTGCAGTTCTGGTCGCCTCACTTTAGGAAAGATGTGGAAGCTTTGGAGAGGGTGCAGAGAAGATTTACCAGGATGTTGCCTGGAATGGAGAGTAGGTCGTACGAGGATAGGTTGAGAGATCTCGGCCTTTTCTCGTTGGAACGGCGAAGGATGAGGGGTGACTTGATAGAGGTTTATAAGATGATCAGAGGAATAGATAGAGTAGACAGTCAGAAACTTTTTCCCCGGGTACAACAGAGTGTTACAAGGGGACATAAATTTAAGGTGAAGGGTGGAAGGTATATGGGAGATGTCAGGGGTGGGTTCTTTACCCAGAGAGTGGTGGGGGCATGGAATGCGCTGCCCGAAGGAGTGGTAGAGTCAGATTCATTGGCGACCTTTAAGCGGCATTTGGATAGGTACATGGATGGGTGCTTAATCTAGGATAGAAGGTCGGCACAACATCGTGGGCCAAAGGGCCTGTTCTGTGCTGTATTGTTCTATGTTCTATGTTCTATGTTCTAATTCTTTCAGATGATAATGTGCAAGTTTGACAAGGAAGGATGTGATTTGATTGGCTAATTGGGACTCTGCGAAAAATGAATCTGCCTTAAATTGAATTTTGTTCATCTATTGGTTACAAGTTGCATAAGTAGAAATATAAAAACATTTAAAAATAAAAAAAACCAAATTCAGCACTAGCTAAATACAATAACGATGGTGGGTCTGGGGATGTGTTATTTCTTCATCATGTGGTAGCTGGAGACATTCACTGTCTCGCTCAGCAATCCTAACCTGCGGTGTGACCAGTTCACGAAATGTGCTATCCACTCCCTCCTCAGCATCGCGGATGCTCCACAGTGAGTCCATCCGCAGCTCCAGTGCCATCATGCGGTCAAACAACAGCTGCAGCTGGACACATTTCATGCAAGTGTAAGAGTCAGGAACGACAGACACGTTCCTAAGCTCCCACATCAAGCAATAGTCACATGCGATGCGTCTGAGGTCCCCTGCCATTGTAAGCTTACCTTTATATGAACTAACTAAAACCAAACAATGCACTTAAATAAATGAAAAAGATGGATAAGATATAAAAGCCTTACCTTACAGGATCGTTTTCTTCTGATTAGTGGAGCGGGGCGTTAGGGAGATAAACGTGGAGTATCTCAGTATAACAACTGCCCAGATATAAATTAGGCCCTAACCTTCCCAGAAGTCCTCGCTTCACTCCTCCTCCTCTCCCCGCCGCTCTGAAATAATGGAGTTCGTTGTCAAGCAGGTTTGGTGGAGGAATTAGATATCAGATCCTGTTATCACTGGACTGATTCAGAGGACTCCTCTTTCCCAGTTAATGAACTCACTCTTAAGTATTTATTGTCAAGTCTGTCCATTTTAAAGAAAAAGCAATGCCGGAGTTGTGCTGAAATGATATGTACATTTTCATGCGACAAGATTATTCAATGTGCCAATGAGGTTAGGAATAGGATGGAGGTAGAGTTAAATGCCTGGGCAAAGAACTGGTAGAGGAGGCAGCACTTCCGATATGTGTATCATTGGGATTCCCGAGTCACTCTCTCAAACAAATCTCTATAATATTAACATAGCAGTGATATATACTCACCCAAGCTCCAAGTTCATCCGTCTTGCCAGTCATACTCCTTACATTATAATCAGCGCACTTCAGACTGCCAGGCTCATTGTGTTCAGTCACCTCTGTCTGTTTGTTGTTTGTCTTAGCTGTACTAGGATTAGTCACCAACCCCGCCTCAGTCGTGTACTTGTGGACCTACTGCTCTGGTTCCCACTGTTCCCCCCTCCCCCCAACGACCACACTAGCTTAAACCCTCCTGTTTGACAACAGCAAACCTGCCTGCCAGGAGATTGCTGCCAGTTCAGGTCCATCCCGTTCTTCTTGCGAACATCCTACCGACCTGCAAATCCCAATGATCCACATATCGGAGATTGCTGCCAATTAAGGTCCATCCCGTCCTTCTTGTGTATATCCTATCGACTCTGGATCTGATGACATTGGGCTGAAGTGTGTTTATGTCAACGTAATGATTATTATGGGTAAGGCAGATGAGCTTACAGCCTGATTCAATACGTGGAACCATGATGTTGCAGCTATGACAGGCATTTAGTTTGGAGAGGGACAGGACTGGGTGTTCAACATTCCAGGGTATTGTTGTGTTCGATGAGATATAAAGGAAGGTAAAAGAGGTGGAGGAGCTGTATTACTAATCAGGGATCATGTTGCATTTGCACTCAGAGAGGTAGTACTGGAGGGCGCATCCACTGAGGCAATATGAGTAGAGCACAAAAATAAGATTGATGCAATTGCTGTGTTCGGATTATACGATAGTCCGTTCAACAGCCACCGAGACTTTGAGAACAAATGTGTGGACCAGTTATGGAAAGATGTAATAAAAACAGAGTTGTCATTTTGAGTGACTTCAAAATCCCCAATATTAACTGGGACTCCCTGAGAGCAAGTGGCTTAGACGGGGCAGAATTTGGTGCATCCAAGCGGGTTACTTGAATCGGTATGTGGGTAGTCCACTACAGGAAGTGCCATACTGGACCTCGTAATGGCTAATGAGCCTGGACAGTTGGCTGACATTTCCGGGGGACAGCATTGTGGAATCATTTTGGAATCTCCTTCAGTTTTAAGATAGCTAAGAACATGGATTAGTCAGGACCTTTTGAGAAGCTATGGAATTGGAGTAAGGCAAGTTATGTCAGTATTAGGCAGGAGCTAGGGAGTGTTAATTGGGAGGAGTAGCTATCAGGCAAATCCACATTTTGTATGTGGCAACTGTTTATTAAATCCTGATTGCAATATCATCTGGCGAACGTCCTCTCGACTGTTCGAATTTCAATCTATTTTATTTGAACAGATATTTCGAAGTCGCTGTATACCAGAGAACAGAAAGAGATAATGGATGATTGTGACCTGTATCCTTCACTGAATCAGATTGTCTCCACAGGCACCAAATATTTTTATTGTGGGTCAGAGCACCACAGAATTAATAGAGCACAGACGGAAGCCATTCAGTCCTTCGTACATTCACGAGCTCTCCAACTACGCAATCAGAAAGCAGAGAGAGTTATTGGAGATAGACACACAGAGAGAGAGAGAGAGAGAGAGAGAGAGAGAAATAGAAAGAAAGAATGTGAAGGGAGATGAACAGAGAGGAGAGAAAACGGAGTGACTGAGTGAGCGAGAAATGAAGGGGTGTGAAATGGGGATGAAATTAGATAGATCAGGAGACAGCATGAGGAGAAATAGACAGAAGATGGAAATTTTATTTAAACATTCCCCTGAACCAAAAGCTCTTTGTTTGGGAGCCATACCATGTGAGAACCATGGTGATACTGGTTGTGATCCCAGATCATTTATCTTCTATAATATCACAGAGTTGAGTTGCTGACAGCTAAACAGAATAAAATAGACCAATTGACTGGCTCCAGAGAGAAGGTGGATTAATTTAAATAGACTGTGCCAATGGTAGCAGGACTGATAACCCCCTGAGACACTGTGCAAGAGACTGAGCCAGAGAATCTCAGTGAGGGGGATCACTGTCGGAGGGGAAATCAGCATCTCAGCTGTGGGTCAAGTAATGACTGAAAAGGTTTGCACCCCACTTCCGTGGTTTAGTAATCCACATTTCACTTCATACAGCTCGATATCATGAGGGTATTTTAACAATCACATCTCTTTGTATATTTCATATTTTGGTTTGTCGAGAAAATCATGTTGTCCCTGTATTTTGTGTTGAATAAACGCATCTCATTTCTGGGGAAGAAAAGATCTGTCCTGATGGGACAGCCTGTATCGGATCCATGTTGGGACCAGAGTCCGAATGAATCGCTTAACGAGGGCGATAGACAGAGATGTAAATGGAATAGGAGTGGGGGAACGGGAATCAGTTAGAGGGGTAATTAGAAACCTGAATTAAAAGAGGAGGTAAGAGTGCTGAATTCAGGATAGATTATTAAAATCTCCATCACAGACATAAATAGTTTAGAGTTTCTAGAAATGATTAACAAACAAACTTCAAGCACACTGGAATACGAATGACAATGAGAGGAGAGATGGTTATATCTGACAGCGTTATATCTGAATGCATGCAGTATGAGGAATAGGGTAAATGAATTCGTGACCCAGAACGAAATTGGCAGGTATGACGTGATGGGCATCACGGAGATATAGCTGCAAGGGGATCAGGATTGGGAGCTAAATATTCCAGGATATGCACCCTATCCAAAAGATACGCTGGTGGGCTGATGAGGTGGTGTTGCCTTATCAGTAAGAAATGAAATTAAATCAATAGCAAGAAATAACAGGATCAGATGGTGTAGCATCTGCATATGTAAAATTGAGTAAGCACAATGTTAAAGCAACGACAGTTGGTGTCTTATACAGGCCTCCAAACAGCTGTGAGGAGCTGGGCCATCAGATACATCAAGAGATAGAAAAGATGTGTAGGAAAAGCAAGGTTACAGTGATCATGGGCGATGTCAATATTCAGGGGGGAATGGGAAAATCAGATTGGTAGTGGATTGTAAGAAAAGAAATTCATGAAATGTCTACAAGATTATTTTGAGTAGCTTGTGGTGCAATCCACGAGGGAACAGGTAATACTGGATTTAGTGTTGTGCGAATAGGCAGAGTAGATAAGGGATCTTAAATTGAAGCAAGCCGCCAGAAGTAGCGATCATAGCATGGTTGAATTTATACTACAATTTGAGAGGCAGAAGATAGAATCAGAGCGAACAGTACTTCAGCTGAATAAAGGCAACTGCAGAGGCATAAGGGAGAAGTTGGGTAGAATTGACTGGGAGAGTAGCCTCGCAGAAAAGACAGTAGAACAGCAATGGCAGGAGGCTCCAAGAGTAATTTAGGAGACACAGCAGAGATACATTGCAAGGAAAAAGAGGCATGGTACAGGGAGGATGAGGCAACCATGGCTGACGAGGGAAGTTAGGGATAGCATCAAAGCAAAGGAGAGAAGTATATAATGTGATGAAGGGCAGTGTGAATCCAAAGTATTGGGAAGCTTTTAAAGACCAACAGAGGGCAACAAAAATGTTTCAGGAGGGAGAAAACTAAACAAGGAGGTAAGCTAGCCACTTAGATATATAAAGTGCAAAAGAGAGGCAAAAGTAGATATTGGAAATGATGCCAGAGAGGTCGTGGTGGGGAACAAAGGAATGGCTGAGGAACTTTGCGTCAGTCTTCACAGTGGAAGACACGATTACTTTCCCAAAAAAATCAACAGAGTGAGGGGAAGAACAGAGTATGGTGGTCATCACCAAAGAGAATGGGTTAGAAAACTGAATAACCAGAATGCAGATAAATAATCTGGACCAGGTGGACTACACCCAAGCATTGTAAGGGAGATAGCTGAAGGTGTAGTGCAAGCGTTAGTTGTGATCTTTCAGGAATGACTAGAATCAGGAAAGGGCAAATTTGACTGGAAAATCGCTAACGTGACACGCCGTTTAACAAGGGAATAAGGCAGAAGACAGAAAATTACAGACTGATTAACCTAACCTCAGTTGTGGGTAAGATTCTGAAATCCATCATGAAGGATGCGATTTCTGAATACTTGGATGTCGATGGTAAAATAGAGCAGAGTTAGCCTGGTTTCATCAAGGGGCGGTCATGCCTGACAAACAGACGAGAATGTTTTGAGGAAGTACTGAGCAGAATAGGAGAGCCAATGGTATTATCTACCTACACCTCAAGACGTCCTTTGACAAATTGCTACACAGGAGGTTATAGAGAAAAGGGACCCATGGTGTTAGAGGTAACGTGCTAGCATCGATTGAAGCTAGTGGAGAGTAAGCGTAAAATGTGCCATCTCACGATGGCAGTCAGTGACAAACATTGCCACAAGGCTCAGTGTTGGGAGCACCAAATTTCACCTTATACAGCTAACTATCTAGATGAAGGAACAGAGGGCACTTTGGCTAATTTTTACGATTAGAATCACTAGAGTGTGGAAACAGGCCTATTGGCAAAATCAGTCCTACACCAACCCTCCGAAGAGTAATCCAAGCAGACCCATTTTCTGTTGACTAATAACGTAATATCTGGGCAATTTGGCATACCCATTTCACCTAATCTGCACATGTTTGGACTGCAGCAGGAAACCAGAACACTCACAGGGAACCCACGCAGATATGGGGAGAATACACAAACTCCAAACTAGCATTGACCCCAAGTGGGAAATGAACCTGTGTCCCTGACACTTTACTAAACACTAAGCCACTGTGACACCGACAGCTTGATGTTCAGACAGTACAAAAATATGAAGAGGGTCAGATAGCATTGAAGAGGTAGTGAGCTTGCGGAATGTTGCTCCACCGATTCTCCTCAGCTTCCCAAACCTCTGTACTTGAACCCCACCCTTCATACCACAACAAGGATAGACCGCCATGGTCCTTAACTTCCACCCCACCAACCTCCAGATAGAATCATCATCCTCAACTATTTCTGCCACCTCCAGGCAGACCCTACCACCAGAGATATATTTCTCTCCCCACCCCTATCAGCATTCTGCGGAGACCATTCCCTCCACAACTCCCTCATTAGGTCCACGCCCCAACCCCCAACCAAGCCATCAACCACTTCCAGCACCTTCCCTTGCCATCCCAAGTTGTGTAAAACGCGCGCCGACATCTTCCCCCTCAACTCCATCAAAGGCCCCAAAGGATCATTCCACACCCCGTAGACATTGTACTTAGTCCATTGTTCCCTGTCTCCTTTACATTGAGGAGATAGGATGTCAACTTTTGAAACGTTTCAGGGAGCATCACTGGGGATACACACACACACACACACACACACACACACACACACACACACACACACACACACAAATTGACCCTACCAATCCTATGGCCGAAAACTTAAACTCTCCCTCCCAATCCGCCAAAGACATGCCAGTCATGGGGCAGCTCCACTGCCAAACCGAAGTCACCGAACAACTGGAGGAACAACATCTCATCTTCCACCCTGGGACCGTGCAACCATACGGTATCAATGCCAATTTCACCAATTTCCTCATCTCACCTTCCCCACCTTATCTCACATCGAACACTCCAACTTCGCAATGTCCCTTTGAATTGTCCAATCTCTCCATCTTCCCTGTCCTTCACGATCACAATCCACCTTGGTCGAACTATCGCCTTCCATGCTACCATTCCCCCAGCCACCCCCTCTCCTATTTATCTTTCAGCACCCTTTCGCCCACCCTCCTCAATCCTGACAAAGAGCTTATGTCTGAAACGTCGCACCTCCTGCTCCTCGGATGTTGCCTGACCGGCTGTGCTTTTCTAGCACCACACTTTTGAGCTGTGATCTCTTGCATCTGCAGTCCTCACCTTCGCCTGCAGAAGGATGGGGGCAGTTTGGGAGATTGGGTAAAGAACTGGTCAATAAGAGTACAGTGTGCAAAAGTGTGTGGTCGTGCTCTTTGCCAGAAAGACAAGAGGCATGTACTATTTTCAATATTAAGAGTAAAATCAGAAGTCTGAAGTGCAGAGACTTGGGAGTTCTAGTCCAGGAGTCTCTCAAGGTAGACTTGCAGGTTGTCAGTAGTAAGGAAAGCAAATACAATGAAGCTATTCATTTCAAAATGGTTTGAATATAAAAGCAGGGATATACTTCTGAGGCTGTATAAGGCTCTGGTCAGACTGTATTTGGAGCATTGTGTGCAGTTTTGGGCCCCGTATCTCAGGAAGTATGTACTGACACTGCAGGATGTTCAGAGAAGATTCATAGGAATGGTTTTCGAATGAAAAGCTTAACATATGTGTAACATTTGAGGACTCTGGGTCAGTATCTGATGGAGCTTAGAATTATCTGGGGCATCTAATTGAAACTTACCAAATACTGAATGACGTGGACAGACAGGATGTTGGAAAGATGTTTCTATTGATAGGATAGACTAAGACTCGAGATCCCAGCATAAAGGGAAGACTTTTTAGAACAGAGATAAGGAGAAACTTCTTCAGCCAGAGAGTCGGGGATCTATGGAATTCACGGCCACAGACGCTGGAGAGATCAGGTCATTATGTATATTTAAGACTGAGCTCGATAAGTTCTTGATTGTCAAGGTGACCAAGGGTTATGGGGAGAGTGATGTTGAGAATCTTAACAGATATTATCAAATGGCGGAGCAGACTCAATGGGCAGAAAGGCCACATTTTTGCTCCTATGTCTTCTGGTCTTATGTTTAATGTTGGCTGTCCTAATCCCTTACTATAGCTGCATCATGACTCTGACCTAAATATTTATAAAGAGGCACGTTCCAATACTGATGACTGGCAATATCATTATCACTCATTCCAGTCGCAGCAGCCATTTCCTCCAATTCTCTCTGATTTCTGTCTCCTCCCCAATGTCATAATCACACAGTAATTGAAGTCTAATAAATGATACTTTATCAGAGTTCATTGACATCAATAACATCAACAGCATGACCCTTACTTGCCCCTTCTCATCCTCAAATAACAATCTGAATTGTATTTGTCATGTACAATTCTCTGTTAACATATCCATGCAGTTTGCCTGTTATAATTCATGTTTTCTTAAGCACATTTTCCCATCATAATTTGGGCTATAAAAGTTAATTCATCAATATAATCACTGATCAATAATTTCACGCTATAATTTCCATTGATAAATGGAGAAACACGTTTATGTTCCAACAATTCTCTGTCATTGCTCTCATATCCAAGGCAGATTGAATGATTACACACAAACAATCTGCCATCTCCAACATCCCCTCCCTCAGTCACTCCAACATATCCCATGCGGACTGTGAAAATTTTAAACGTTATTTTTAATTTTAATAAAGTTAATATTGAATTGAAAGGGTTTAACTGGAGCTAATTGTTCACCGACTGTGATTATTGTCAATCTCTGTGGATTCTAATTATCCCAGTGGAGGGTTTCCATCATTAAACGATAAATGGGCTCTGTCAATGTATTATCCCATAGTGTGAGAGGGAGTATCACCGACAGCACTAACAGGGATCAGCAGCTCCAAAGGGAAGGGAGGAGAGATCAGAATCTGAGAACATTACACTCGGATGTTCCAACAATGGATCAGAATCTGTGAACATGAGACTGGAATGTCCCAACAATGAACAGGAGTTTATCCTTGGATCTTTACTTTCTTTCTCAGCCTTGGATATCATTAGCATGGCGGATCCAGGAAATCCTTTGGATTATTCAAGGTGGTTAGTATCCCACCCTCACTATAGTTGCTTTTCCTAGTAAGTCATTCTCTTTGACTGTTAAACTGGGTTGAACTGAATTTCTGCTCATGATATGTAAATATTAGGAAATGGCAATCAATGTCTTCAGTTCCAATCAAAAATTCCTTTCCTTATAAAATATATAAAGCAAATTACTATTTACAAATTACTCACTGATATGCGAGAAGGAACTCAAACTCCATAATCCTTTCTGTCCTGCACAAATTTACATTTCCATATCCTCCCTACCCACCAATCCTATCCAATACCGCCATTATGATATCCCAGTCGTCTCCACAGCCTCAGTGCAATTCCGAAAGAACCATCGTTTGTGTTTTTGTTAAATCCGATACAGCTGTTTCTTCAAATCTCTTCAAACCACGTGTCCACTACAAAATAATTGCATTTGAGATGTTTAACTTGTTCTCTGCACAGAATCTGTCAGATGTAAGACAGTGTATAGTGGTCAAGTCAATGACGTTTAACCTACTGCCATCGAATAATAATCCATTGTCATCTCATGATAGAAATTGATATAATTAAAATGAAACCATCATCATTTGTGAGAAAAAGCCCATCTGCTTGCCTCATGTCCTTATGAGAAGACAATGGGTCATCCTTGCCTGGACAGGTCTCCGTGTGACTGCAATCCCACAGCAATGTAGTTTACTCTTTACTGTCCTGTGGAACAGCTGAACCAGCCACTCAGTTTCAGATCGGTATAAAATGCTGGTCTGACCAGGGCTGCACACATCCCGTGAGGGAAGAACAAAGGAAAGATAGCTCCTTCCTCTGCCTGTTTACCATATTCCGACAGCTCATTCCCATTGGGGTAGGTGACCATTCCTTGTTTTAGGTGAATTCTATATCTTTGAAGTTCTCCACAAGAGTGATGTTCATCTCCATATCTGGTTTTGGCTTTATTGATGTTGATGTACAGACGGAAGGAACTTGTAAATTTTACGTCAGTCTCAGGGCATAGGAAAGGAAAGGCTTTTTCACACCACAGGAAAGACACAGAGACGGCAAAGTGAGGGAAAGGAATTATTATGATCATCCCTGAGAGTGTTGTTGAGGCAGTATTTAGGGTATTGTGGGCAGATTTTCTCTCCTTTATAAGGAATGATCTCCTCGTCACAGAGAGAGTGTGAAAGAGTGTCAACAGACTAATCACAGGGATCATTGTACCATGAGGAGAGAGTGAAGATTAATCTGTAGCTCTGTGACACAATAAGAGGTAATTGCATTGGAACTTGAGGGGAATGGACAATCACTCATTATGTTCTAAACAGACACTAAGAACATGATAAATTCCATTGTTTTTTTTATCGCGGGTTATAATTCTCGATAGTTTAAGTGCCTCTGAGAGCGTTTCTCCTACTTCCGCCCCACTCTCCATGTCGATTGACAGAGACAGGTTCAGGGTTTGAATACAGTCTCCGACAATAATATAGTGCATTCGGTTTGTGTGATTCTGCACAGAACGTCATGTTATCCACAATCCCGACAGCAGCCAAAATACTTTCACTCTAAAACAGTTAACTATTCCCAACAGCTTCTGTCCTAGATGGAGAACATGGGTCTGTCTTCTCGTAGGGGGTAGATGTCTCCTTGAGACTTCGCACAAAATATTTGGCTTCTCTCCTCACTGCCAGGAAACTATGTTAAAATGGCACACGTTCCACATGCAATGGGGCTACGAGGAACATCATGGAGCCGTCTCTGAGTGCAGTCTCTGATCCTTATGTTTGTCACGTTGGAGCATCAATGACATCCTCCTTTTTTTGCATAAGCCCTTGAGGGGATGAATTTTCTCGTCCAGGTCGCATGGAACACGCTCAAGGGTCTAATTGGACTTTTCACGTTCCTGTTTAGCAGTTAGATGCACTGACGAGACTGCTTCTTTTCTTGTGGACCAGGCAGAAGGGTTGAATGGTTTGTCCCTCTTCTTGTTCATTCGTTTCGATGGCCTGAATTGCTTCCTCATATCAGGGTGCAATCACATTGAGATGCTGAATGAGCTCCTATTTTAACTGTGGAAATGTGCAGTATCTGGCTGTGCTGTAATATGAATGTTACCGGCACTTTAACAGCACAAGCCAGAATGTTGACCGTGTGTTGCTGCATATGGACGCAGACTGGTTCAGGAGCTGACAGTGTACAAAATGTCCTGAATATTGTATGATCTTCAGTGACCATCACAACTTCTGATCTTATGGTGGTAGAAAGGATTGATGCAGCAGCAGGAGCTGTTTGTGCTAAGGAAGCTCCCCGAAGGATCTCCCGAAGTGATGCACTGGAACTGAAAGGATTGATGTCCACAAATCACGCATATCTTCTGTTGTGCTATGGATGACCCCAACCAGAAGAGATATTGTGGCTGATGCCCACTAAATTTAATTTAGTCAGTGTTCCTTGATACCATACTGAGTCAACTCCGGCCTTCATATCAGGGTCTGCCACTCTTAGCTGGGCCCCTGGGTTCACCTCTTTTGAACTCATCAATAGGTTATTGTGTCTGGGTGGGGAGTGTGTTCTTCTCACAGAGGGTAATGCATGTCAGGAGGTATCTGGATGAGAAAGTTCGGGGATCTAGATCACAGAAAGTAGTTACAGTGGAGGTCGATTGGTTTTTGCCTACTATCATTTTGTTGAAGGGTGTGAAGAATTGGGAATTGAATGGAATTGCTACCAACAGTGGATCAGCGATCATGGTGTACAATGGCACAGCAGGATTGACTGGCCGAATTACCTCATCCTGTTCCTTATGTTCTGATATCTTGTATATGGAAAGTTAATGGTTGTAATTTTCCTGAATGTTGCAGTCAGAGAGCGCAAATTATTTTGTGTATCATCTCTGAGTGATGTCTGTGGGCTGTATTCAATCTCGGCTGTAATCTGGGTCCACTACATGACCAACAAATGAACCGCCGGTTGCAGAGCGGAAACACTCTGTAAAGAGACCAGAGGCGTCTTCCAAACCCAACCTGTATTACCCAATAGCATTTTCCAACCCACACCATACTGTGTGTGTCAATCTGGAGGAACTGAATAATATCCTATATTACTGTGAACCAGGTATTTGGTGTAAGTGGCCTCCATCTGTTCCTGTGCGGGGCTGAATAGAACATTGGAACATTTGAGTGAGGAGCAGGAGTAGGTCATTAACCACTTTGCCACTGCTGTACCAGGTACTAAGTTCGTAGCTGATCTGGTTGTGGTCTTAGCAGCACTTTTCTGAATGCACCATTTCCATTCATTCTTTTCTCTGTTCAATACAAACACCTAGACATCACATACTTCTGGGAGAGGGAATTCCCACTTTTACAGCTCTTTCAGAATTTCTCATTCGAGTTCCAACCAATGTTACAGGGTCACTGATTCCTTTTGCAGTCACACTCCTCCACTGGTTACAAGAAATTTCAAAGTTTAGTGATAAGGCCAATGATATAAGTGTCAGCCTGGCTCACCTTCTAGAGAAATGCGACAAACACACAAACGTGCCGCTGCATGCACACATGAACACACACATTTTAAGACAAAACAAAAAAGAAAGCTTTCCAGAGTTCTTTAATAGCTGAACTCTTAACAAATGGAAAGATGACAGAATGTCCCAAATGTTATTCGGTCCTCTGAAGTCCTTCCACTCACACAAGCTGCTTGTAATGGGCTATCTCCCCGGAACAGTTGGATTTGGTTCAATTCACTTTACGTCAGATAGTGGAAAGATGCCAAAGAATCTTTCATCAGGAAACCTACACGATTGGTAAAGATGACGCAGGATTTTTTTTCTCTTGTCAGGTGGAAGAAATTGAGAGAGGGGGGCACGGGGCTGCTGCTTCTGTGGCAGGTAACATTTTTATCCCTCCCTGTGTTAAACTATGCAATAATGCCAACTGAACACCAAAAAGGACCCCGAATGATTTCCTTGAAAATTCTCTGCAATGGATGATAAGATCCTATATACAAATGCATCATTACTACTGTTGTACACAGTGCCTTTTCTGAGCAAATAAAAACAAAATCCCAGCTGCATAATTTCATGGCATGTTTACATGTGTCTGCATAATTTTAAGAAATCGATTGATGTCTTCATTATATCTGCGTTAAAATCAATGTTACGACAGAGTGTGAAGCCCTTCTGCTAATTTAAACCAGACACACTGAAAAAAATCACCTCGCTTCATAGTCTGTAAAAGTGTGAGTGACAAAGAACGACCAAATCCCACTATCTATCGAAAGCAATAATAGTTTATTCTTTAACTCCAAGAAATAAAAAGAGAACATTAAACAACAACTTTCTACACTGTACTCATCCTGGTCTGATCAGTTTATCTACTTCCCACTCTACAGCAATGTACTGATCCAATAAAACCACCCGATTAAGAATAACAAAAAAAAATTGAACTTCAAAACCCCCAGCGAGTTATGTCGATACTCCTGTGAATCTTCATCTGTAGGTTTTCCCGTGTCTTTTCTTCGGTCTTCAACTGCACAGATTTCATAGAAAAAGGTACCTTTCAAAGTGCGATTCTGCGGGCAGTCTGCATTTATTAGTGCTTTTTGCCGCCCTGGCTAACTGTTCACACCACAAAACACCAGAATGTCTCATTGGTTTTATAGCATTAAAATTCAAATTCATTTGGATTTTGGTTTCTTGGGGCTTAAGTTAAACTGATCGGCCAAAATCGAATTTGTTGTATATCATAGCACTCAACTCAACTGTTTCTTTCAGTCAAATGTTACTTTAAAAAAAAATTCAGCACGCTCTGTGTTTGTTAAGTCCTTGCCAACTTTTACTCTCTTTAAAAGGTGCAGTACACGCCTAAGCATTTTTATCAATCAACACATTTTATTCTTAACACTTATTCTGTAGTTTCAAACACCCTAACAACATAAAATATGTATCCAGCAAATATTTTCACAAAATCGTGTATGGTTCAAAAAGATTTCGCATCCAATACCTAAACTGGTAATGCTTCTTATCAATAGGCCTCCCAGGAAAGTGTGTACAGGGAAAAGGAGAGGCATGTTTCGGGCACATTGCTGATGAAGGGCTTATGCCCGAAACATTGACTTTCCTGCTCCTCAGATGCTGCCTGACCTGCTGTGCTTTTCCATGGCAACATTTATCGACTCTGACCTCCAGCATCTGCAGTCTCGCTGTCCAGATGCAGTAAAACATTGCTACGATTAAACCTGATACCCTTTCCCAGAAACAACATCATTTCATCCCACTTGCTACGTCTGCAGACTAACTGAATGGATCAGAGCAGACGTTGGTCATTCGGCTGCACCATTCAAAATGGTCATGGCTGATCTGAATGCTCTGACCATCTTCTGGTGTGTTCCCAATAAACATTGACCCACCTGTCCAGGAAAGATCATTCGAGGTCAGCCTTGAATAGCTTAAAAAACCGCGTCTTTACTGCTCCCTGAGGAAAAGGGCACCACAGATAGCATAACACGAAAGGGAAAGGAACGTCCTTATTTCATTGTAGGACCCATTATTTTAAAACTGTTTTAAACTAACATCAAATTGCCACTTTTTTTGAAACATAAAGACAGAATAATTAGGAATAGACATAGACTATATAGCCCTCTAAACCTGTCCAACATTACCACTGACTCTTTCCAATCAAATATGTATTAAACTCATTCTCCACTCCTGTCCCAGGAAGAGAATACCAGATAGCAGAAAACCACACGAGCATTAAAAAAAGGAGCAGAATTAGGCAATTCGGCCCATCGAAGCTGAATGTCATTTAATATTGGCTTAGAGGTTTCTGAACATCATTCTAGTGACTTCTCTCGGTAACCCTTGGTACCCTTATTCATCAAAAACCTATCTATCTCTGGATTATAGACACAAGTGCCTGCGTTTCTTTGTATCTGCATGCGTGCGTGTGTGTTTGTTCATATGTTTGTGTGTCTGTGTATTTGTGTGTATACATTTGTTCTTCTGTGTATTAGCCTCTGCGTTTTATCTGTTTAAGTCTGTTTGTGTGTGACTGTGTATGTCTCTGTATGCCTCTACATGTGTGCGGGTCCATTTCGTTGCATGTGCTGTGAGTGTTAGTCTATTGTGGTGTTTACATATGTCTCTCAGTATTTCTGTGTTTGCATCTTTCTGCAATGAGATATTTGTTGTTTTGAGAGGGAAAGAAGTAGCGGAAAAGACAGAGCGGTTAAAGTGAGAACTGCCCACCATAAAACATTGCTTCTTACTCAGTTGGTAGGAGGTGGATATTACAGAATCTCCATACGATTCACTCGGTGCTCTCCAGCTTGTGCAAGGGTCCTGCCAACATGGCGGGGAGAGGGGAGGGGGGAAAGCGAACGGATACCGGGCACTCCACCACACGGCTTGGCCCTTTCTGTCTTGTTCCAGGCTGTTTATCCTGGAAGGGGAGAAAGGGAAGTGGGGAATGAGCTGTTCGTACTGTTGTAGGTGGTGGTGGTGGGGGGGGGGGAGGGTTGCTGAATGGTGAGGTGTCTGGAGGAAGTCAGTCCACAGTGCAGAATCCATAAGGTGTTATTGGTGTGGGTGTATTGCATGGGCGACAGACAAAATGATGGAAGGAAGGTGCTAAATTCAACAGTGAGATTGGAAGTACATGAACTTTATTTGGAGCTAGAGCGTAAGCCTTGTTTGTGGGTAGGTGCGATAACAGATATACAGTGAGTGTGAGGGAACAGAGAGAATACGGTTATACTTATCCTGGTAGAACGAGGATACAGAACGTCCTGGACATTTCTTCAGATCATCTCAGCGTCGAGGTGAGCCTCAATGAACGTCTTCGCTAAGTCTGTCACTAATAATGTCACCGACCCTGTCCCTCAGATCCCACAGAATCGGTTTGGGAGGATCTTAGCAATGAGAAACAAGCATTGGTGTGTTCTGCCGTGCAAATTTTGTATATCTTATGCTGTGGAAAATTGGTATTGTTGGTGCTGCAGTAATACTGAATTATCTCACGTTACATCTAAACTGCATAAACTAAGTGACTGCTAATGCTGTGAATAATAAATTACAGAAATGTGTATCAGGCAGCTGGAAGAGTGTGTTGTAATCCAAACTAGAGACAAGGTTAGTTTGAATTTGGTGACGTGTGCTCAGAAGGACTAATTAATAATCTTGTTCTCAGGAAATGTGAAATTGATATGTTGCATTTTACACGGCATCTGCATATAATATCGAATGTTGAACATGATTGTCAAACATCAGGGAAGCCTGCAGGGTGGAGGGTCAAGTTCGCTCCAGTGAATTGGGAAAGTACAATATGACATTCAGTGGGAGACAAGCAATGGTTGTGAGAATCATAGAGTCCTAAAGCACAAAGGCAGACCCTTTGGTCCAAACTGGCTCATTCCGACCAAAATGTGCATTCAGACTAACCCCATATCCCTGCCATTGCCCCGTCACCTTCTAATCCTTTCCTGTACATTAAACTCTATGGAGCAGCTCCACAGTAAGCTGGAATTCAAACCAAAACTTTTGGTTGAGACTTTAACACATGATGAAGCACAGTAAAAACCAGGCACTTTGTTCACTTGTGAACTTGCTGTTGTTTCAGTAGGTTGGATTTCACATAAAATCTCCTCCCACACCAGTGCAGGTGAACAGCCTCTCCCCACAGTGAGATGGCGCGTGCACAGGGAGTCCAATTAACCACTTTAATCCAGGCCCAGTTTGGGAGCAAATGAAGTTTCTCATCAGTGTCAACATATTGATGGGTCAACAGATTCTCAGAGATTTTAAGCCGCTTCCCACGTTCAGGGCACTTAAAAGACATTTCCGCTATGCGGACTTGCTGTTGTTATAACAACGTAGTGGATCAAGTCAATTCTGTCCCACACTCGAAACACACAAATGGTCTTTCCCTCGTCTGACTGTATTTATGTTCTGACTAGGCAGATGATCTGGTGAAGCCCTGCCCACACGTACAACACGTGTACAGTTTCTCCACACTGTGAATGATGCTTTTCCCTTTCATGTTCAAAAGCGAATCATATTCAGGCAACAATCAACTGGACAACACCATCAGATACTGAAGTGATATTTGCTTTTTGGCCTTCGCACTGTAAATCTTCTTTTTCTAATGCCCAGTAAATTCATTGATAAAGGAAAAACAGAACCAATTGAAAGTCCAGAAAGGAAAGATAATAAGATGCAAGAACAGAAGTCGTCAATTAAACTTGTGCAGTCTGCTCTCACCATTCAGTGTGATTGCAGCTGATCTGATAATCCTCAGATTCAAGTTCCTGCAATAGCATCTTTGAATACCTTACTGATTAAAATATGTTTCTCACAGTCTTAGAACATAGAACATAGAACAATACAGCACAGAACAGGCCCTTCGGCTCACAATGTTATGACGAACATTTGTCCTAGCTTAAGCACCTATCCATGTATATATCCAATTGCCGCTTAAAGGTCACCAATGATTCTGACTCTGCCGCTCCCACAGGCAGCGCATTCCGTGCCCCCACCACTCTCTGGGTAAAGAACCTTCCCGACATTCCCCCCATACCTTCCACTTTAACCTTAAATTTATGTCCCCTTGTAACACTCTGTTGTACTCGGGGGAAAAGTCTCTGACTGTCTATTCTATCTATTCCGCTGATCATCTTATAAACCTCGATCAAGTCACCCATCATCCATCGCCTTTCCAATGAGAAAAGGTCGAGCACTCTCAACCTATCCTCGTACGACCTATTCTCCATTCCAGGCAACATCCTGGTAAATCTCCTCTGCACCCTCTCCAAAGCTTCCACATCTTTCCTAAAGTAAGGCGACCAGAACTGCTCACAATACTCCAAATGTGGCCTTACCAAGGTCCTGTACGACTCTTGAAGTCAATCCCTCTGCTAATGAACGCGAATACACCATAGGCCTTCTTAAAAGCTCTATCCACCTGAGTGGCAACTTTCAAAGAGCTATGAGCAGAGACCCCAAGATCCCTCTGCTCCTCCACCTTACTAAGAACCCTACCGTTAACCCTTTATTCCGCATTTTTATTTATCCTTCCAAAATGGACAACCTCACACTTGACAGGGATGAACTCCATCTGCCACTCCTCAGCCCAACTCTGCATCATATCTAAGTCCCTTTGTAGCCGACAACAGCCGTCCTCACTATCCACAACTCCACCAATCTTCGTATGTCTGCAAATTCACTGACCCTCCCTTCGACTCCCTCTTCCATGTCATTAATAAAAATTACAAACAGCAGAGGACCCAGAACTGATCCCTGCGGAACTCCACTTGTAATTGGGATCCAGGCTGAATATTTACCATCTACCACCACTCTTTGACTTCGAGCGGTCAGCCAGTTCTCTATCCAACTGGCCACATTTCCCACCATCCCATACCCCATGACTTTCCACATAAGCCTACAATGGGGAACCTTTATCAAATGCCTTGCTAAAATCCACGTACACTACATCCACTGCTCTACACTCATCCACATGATTGGTCACCTCCTCAAAGAATTCAATAAGACTCGTAATGCAAGACCTACTCCTCGCAAATCCGTGCTGCCTGTCCCTAATCGAGCAGTGTCTTTCCAGATACTCATACATCCTATCCCTCAGTACCCTTTCCATTACTTTGCCTACCACTGAAGTAAAACTAACTGGCCTGTAATTCCCGGGTTTATCCCTATTCCCTTTTTTGAACAGGACCACAACATTCGCCACTCTCCAGTCCCCTGGTACGACCCCCATTGACAGTGAAGACAAAAAGATAATTGCCAACGGCTCTGCAATTTCCTCTCTTGCTTCCCACATAATCCTAGAATATATCCCGTCAGGCCCGCTGGACTTGTCTGTCCTCAATTTTTCAAAATGCCCAACACATCTTCCTTCCTAACAAGTATCTCCTCTAGCTTACCAGTCCGTTTCACACTCTCCTCTTCAACAATACGATCCCTTTCATTTGTAAATACTGAAGACAAGCATTCATTCAAGACATCTCCTATCTCTTCCGACTCAATACACAGTCTCCCACTACTGTCCTTGATCGGACCTACACTCGTTCTCTTCATTCTCATGTTTCTCATATGTGCATAAAAGGCCTTGGGTTATACTTGATCCTACCCGCCAAAGATTTTTAATGCCCTCTCTTAGCTCTCCTAATCCCTTTTTGCAGCTCCCTCCTGGCTATCCTGTATCCCTCCAACGCTCTGTCTGAACCTTGTTTCCTCAGCCTTATCGAAGCCTCCTTCTTCCTCTTTACTAGATATTCAACCTCCCTCGTCAACCAAGGTTCCGTCACACGACCATCTCTTTCCTGCCTGACAGGTACATACATATCAAGGACACATCGTATCTGTTCCTTGAAAAAGTTCCACATTTCAATGACATCCTTCTCTGACATCCTATGCTCCCAACTTATGCTCCTCAGATCCTTTCTTGCAGCATCGTATTGACCCTTCCCCCAATTGATAAACCTACCCTGTTGCATGCACCTATCTCTCTCCATAACCAATGTGAAAGTCACAGAATTGTGGTCACCATCACCAAAATGCTCACCCACTAACAAGCCCATCACTTGTCCCGGTTCGTTACCGAGTACCAAATCCAATATGGCTTCCTCTCTGGTCGAAAAATGGACATACTGAGTTAGAGAAGCTTCCTGGAAGCACTGCACAAACACCGCCCCGTCCAATCTACTTGATCTAAAGAGCTTCCAATCAATATTTGGGAAGTTGAAATCGCCCATGACTACTACCTTGTGGCTTCTGTACTTTTCCAAAATCTGTTTCCCAATCTGTTTCTCCACATCTCTGCTGCTATTGACGGACCTATAGTAAACACCCAACAAAGTGACTGTTCCTTTCCTATTTCTGACTTCAGCCCATACTACCTCCAAAGCAGATCCCCCTCGAACTGCCTTTCTGAAGCCATTATACCATTTCTAATTAGCAACGCCACACCCCTTCCTTTTTTACCACCCTCCCTAATCTCAGTGTAATCTTGGATACACTGAGCTGCCAATGTCTAGAGCGGCCTGCAGTAAATATTTTCACATATTCAGTCGGCTCGAAGAGAAAGAAATTCCTCAACATCTTTCTTAAATAGGTGAGTACTTACTCTGAGATTATGTTCTCTGGTCTTCGATTCTCAGACAAGGCGAATCATTCTGTCCTAAATTATCCTATCATGTCCCTCATAATCTAATGTATCTCAGTAAAGTTTTGCTACATTATTCTACACTCCAATGAGTATAGGGGCAATATTCTCAGTTTCATCTGCCGAGAATATCCTCCCATATCCAGGATGATTTTTGTTAAATTTCCCTGAACTGCTATTCCTAAAATAGGGGGACTCAATTTGTTCAAATTAATCCAGCTCTGATCTGACTCATGCCATATGCATTTTGGAAAAAAAATACATATGTCTCCATTCCGTTTAAATAAAGTGAAACAAAATTATTTAACTTTCCGATTACCTGCTGAAACTGGATGCTAACTTTTCATATTTCATGTGCAAGGAAGCGAAGTGCTCTGTATGCTGATGCTTTGTGCTGTGTATTTCCCCACTTAATATTTATACCTGCCAAAACGCATAAACCTCTTTTTTTTGCATGTTATATGCTGCTACGTTTTTGTCCACTTGTTTATCCTAATTCTGTCCGTCCAAAATGTTGCTGTGCCGCCCACATTACTTGCATCCATATCTATTTTGTGTCATCTCCAAACTGAGCAACAGTCCATTAACTTATGTTGTACAAGTGATTAGTACATGTTGTCAACAGCTGTGGCACCAATATTGTTGGCTCCGGGAATCTGCAAGTTACAACTTACTATCATGAAAATGCCCTCATTACCTCGCCTCTCCATTCATTCCCCAATCCTCTACTCATATATACCCCCAACTGTGTTGGTTCATGGTTCTATGCTTGTGAAGTGCGATCCTATAAAACACCTTTCTGAATATTTTAGAAATTCAGATATATTCCATTTACTGCATTCCCCTTTATGTATTGTGCTTGTGACGATCTGAAAATACTTGGAAACCTGTTAGGTCTGATTTCATCTGCTCAAAGCCATGCGGAATCCATTTTATTCTGTGATGCATTTTTAATGCTCTGTTGTTCCAACTTTAATCACAGACGAACATTTTCCCAGTGGCAGATATGCTGTCAACCTGAGCTGAATTTGTCAGGCTGATCACTCACAAGACGTGACCATTATTGAAAAAAGGTGTTGAGGAACAAATCAAATCGAAAGAGTATTCTATATCAGACAGACAACAGAGTTCAAGTGAATTTCTTGTAGCGACTTCAATAAAGTGCAGACCAGGAAGGAAAGAGGGGATATGAAATAATTTAATCTGCCAGGGCTGAAGATAATCCAAAGAGGGTCTCCAAGTACATATCTGGCAAGAGAACAACGCGAAAAATATTACCTGAAAGATCAAGGAGGTTGACATTGCTTTTGAGCTCAGCAGATGGAAGAGGCATTAAACGAATTTTTCATGTCATTTTTTAATTGTGGAGACAGCGAGACCAAATGTTCACTCTCCATATGTGAAGATGACGATACCTTTTTCCGAAACTATTTGAACAAGCATCAAGAATTTGAGATTCGGTGATGTTTCTAGCGGCTGGATTACATTCGACTCTGTCTGGCCTCATGCAACAAAGAGTCTACATGTTCTCAGGACTGGATTTTTAATATAACGAGCAGAGACTGTGTCGGCTTTGCCTTGTCGTACTGCAGCTTCGGAGGTCGAAGATGACTTTATAGAGATTCATAAAATCAAGAGTGTTCTCGATAAGACGAACAGCAAAGTTCTTTTTCCCTTGGATCCGGGAGTCCAGACCTCGTAAGATTTACATCGCATGACAAGACATCCTTTTCACACAGAGGATGGCTTGCACATGGAATCCACTGCTAGAGCAACTGGTATGTAGAGGTATTGTTACATTATTTTATAAGACATTTGGACGATTAGATGAAGAGAAAGTATTTAGAGGGATTCAAGCAAGGTGGAACAGCTCAGTTTGCGAAGTCTGTTCGCCGAGGATATGTTAGACATAAGGAGGCTACAGAAATCGTGGAAATACATACCGATAAACAATTCATATTACAGGAATATAAGTGCTGGATATCTCAGAAAATGTAAAAGGCGTATAAAACTCCAGACCCTGGACTAGTGTATTGTTATGAACGTTGTGTGAAAAAAAGAGTTGAAAAGCTTGCAAGGACACAGAACAACCTGTTCTGACCAAGGGAACAATGTGATATCTGTTTGAAACAACCACCAGAGCTCGATTGCCATCAGTTTAAATTATGAATCAAGATCCGAAATCAAAATCAGGTGTGAACTTCACATTTTGATAATATTAAAGCCAATGAAATAATCCGATGTTTTGGGGTATAAATCAGGACATTTTCAACAGCTAGGACTGCGTCAGAGACGTCCAGCTCAAGAGATCCTACAAATGTACCTTCCTGGAAATGTGTTTGCATGGCAGAACATCGAGGAAAACCTGGAGAGACTCTTCCAAGAAAAATTCACAAAATGAGACTTGAAAAAGTTTTGAACCATGATTACTTTTTAAATCATTATTGGGAATCTTTTAGAATCGGAATATTATTGGGGATTGGAAGGTAACAGATGGGTTTAAGAGAAACTCGCTGTAAATAGTTGTTAGTTTTCATACTCTGTTAGACATAAAGAAAAACCTGATATTTTCCCTTTAAATTGTGACCTTTGCGAAACGTTTTGACGATCGAATTTTCACAGATTACAGCACGGGGTAAATATTTTTCTGTGTTGCTGGTTTCAATTAGCATCGAGGTTTACCCTGTTTTTGAACTGAATCCCAAAGCATTATGGGAGGTAAGCGCGGAAATTGCAACACTCCTTGCTGAAATAATTGTGTCATCTCTAAATATGGGTGTGATTTAAAATGACTCGACATTGACGAACCTTGTTGAAGAATGGATACAGGGAAAAGACTGGAATCTCCAGGCTTGTGATTTTGAAATTGGTGGTTCGCAAGATTTTTGAGGTCGTTTTGGAAGGTAGCATTTTCAGAGTCCAGGAAATATAGGGGATCATCAACATGGTTTAGTGACGTGAAAACTGGGTCTCACAAATTTCTGAGGTTTTGATCAAGTAGGCAAGAGGATTGATGAGGCAAGAACAAATATCTTTGCTTACTTAGGATTTAGGCAATGGTTTAACAAGATTCAACATGGAAGACTAACGAGTAAAGTTAGATCAGATGTGGTTCAGAGAAAGTTTGCAAATTGGATACAAAATTCAATTAACAACAAGAGAAAGGGTGAGGTTTTGGTGTGTTGTTTATCAGACTGGAGGCTTATGACTGGCAGTGTTCCACAGGGATCAGTGATGGCTCCTTTGTTTGTGACTGATGTAAATGTTTTAGATGACAATATGCAAGGTAGGGATCATCAGTTTTTGTTTGACACCAACATGAGCGACATGCATTTCATGAGATGACAGCATAAGTCTTTGTGTGTACACGAAGAACATTTAAAAAGGCTTTTGGACAAATACATGGATAGCAAAAAATTAGAATGATGTGGTCCAAGTGCAGAGAACTGTGGTTAATGTGGACCGCCATTATGATCAGTATGTACCAGTGTGCTCCAAAAGACCTGTTTCTGTGCTGAGGGACGCTACAACTCTCCATGGTGGTGCAGTCGACAGAGAAGAAGGTTATCTGAGGTTATAGAAGATTAAAAGAGACATTGATCATTCGGGTATATGATAAATGAATTGTAAAGAGAAATTATCTTGAACATATGTAACGTACTGCAGTTTGAGTTATAAAGGCATGCAGTACTTGTACAATTACAATTACTGCTTTGAATAGTCCTGCGCAATAGACACGTGAATAGGTCACGGAATAGACTTTGGAAGTCGTGTCACATATCGTCAGCTTCCTTAAAATGCTGTTAGAACGTTTAAATGCGTTGCTCAGTGTTGAAGTTTGGACGTTATCCAGAGGTTGTACAGGATGTTGGCGAGGCATCTTCTGTAGTATTGTGTCTATGTTCTGGTTTCCAAGTCAGACAAACAAGAATATTAAGCTGGACAGAGTTAAGAAGTGATTTACCATTACGTTGCGAGGAATGAAGGGATTGAGCTGTAAGGGAAGGCTGGAGAGGCTGGGACTTCTTTCAAAGGTGCATAGGAGATTGACGTGTACCGTATAAATGGTTTTTAAAATCCTGAGGGGTACAGATTAGCTCAACTGCAACGGTGCTTTCCTTCCTTGGGGTATTTCAGGACTAGTGGGCGTACTTTTAAGGTGTGAGGACAAAAGTGAAAAAAAGACATGAGGTTCACTTTGTTTTATCTTACACAGTATGTTTCCTGTGCAAAGTTCTAGAGGAAGTAGGAATGTGGATAAAGTTACAACATTAAAAAGACACGTTAGTTTCGGGAAATGGTAGCATGGACTGTTTGGAACAGCGATCTGTTTCAATGATGTCTGAGTCAATGACTCAATTTATTTGAAATTTACAGAGTGCTGAGAGGCCTGTGCAGAGCCAATGTGGCAAAGATGTTTCACCCACTATGACACACTAGAACCCGAGGGCACAGAGACAAAGTGAAGAGATAACAATTTGGAAATGAGACGTGGAGGAATATCTTCAGTCAGAGAGTGGTGATTCTTTGGAGATAGTTGCTGTAGAGGGCTGCGGGCCCCAATTCAATGAGCAAATGTGTGGCACGGTGGCTCATTGGTTCACATGGCTGCCTCATAGCACCCGGGTCCCTGGTCCGATTCCAGCCTCGGGGGACTGTCTGTGTGGAGTTTACACGTTCTCCCTGTGTCTGTATGTGTTTCCTCCGTGTACTCCGGTACCCCCCACAATCTAAAAGATATACACATCACGTGAATTGGCCATGCTAAATTGTCCATAATGTTAGGTGCATTAGGCAGGGGTAAACATAAGATTGGGATGGGTTGATCTTCGTAGGGTTGTTGTGAACATGTTGGTCCGAAGGGCCTGTTTTCATCCTGCAGGGAATCTAATCTAATAATTTCAATTCAGATTAAAATAGCTCAGGATCTTTTCCCACGACCCAATGCCCTCTGCGCCACGTCAGCAGTAGTTTCACCGAGTGAGTTTGGAGCTCCCAGCCTCGGCGTTTCATGAGTCTCTACCTTCACAGTAGGACTGCATGCTCATGGAATTTGTCACTGGCAGGCAAAGTAGATATCCACTCGTTCATTCCACTCTCAATGTCCAATCAGATCTTCGCCACTCCGTACACAGTTTCACTGAGTCCAGACCTGGGAACCGGTGTGATGTGAGTGTGCAATAATAGTTTCTTCCTTGTTACGATGTTAAACTTCATGTTTATTGAAACCGATATTTCAACAATATTTGTGAACTCTCGCCTGTACTTGTAATCTTTTATTGAAATCTATCGAATTCAGTGTTCAACATTTTCAATGATGGAATCTCCACAGCCACTGGGGAGATCCAAGGTGACCATTCAATCCAGTCTCAGTGGGCTTTCCTGTTGTGCATGTGATGCGGTTCCTCGACTATCTCTGCCATTGCATTAAAGGCTTTTTGTATTGTGCTTTTTCATGTAATCGAATAGTGGTTCGTCCTCTGCGTTGTGGTCATGCAACCTCCATTCAAATCCGAGTATCTGTAATGAGCATTTGTTGCATGTTACTCCACATAACCTGTGCAAAACAAACGCAGAAAGGACACAATCAATTTTAAGATGTAAATACTCACTCTGGTGTTGGTTTTAATGCTTCAAGCCGCCACTCTTAGCACCCAATCTCGGAGATTTTTCTCCCTTTAACAATCACTATTCCCCCTTTCCATCCCTCCTCCCATGTGACTGGACATTATAAAAATTAACATTCATTTTCACATTGACACCGTTAAGTCTGTGCTGCAGTTGTCACTCTTGTTAGGTGAACGTGACCCAATATCACCATCAGGACCATTAAGCCACTTAATGCTATAAGACAATGTGGCTGGGTTTTGAATCCTCACGTATAGTGTTTTATTTGCATGGATCAGAGATCATTGGAGCATTGGGATCATGGAAATGGCACAGAACAGTATCGAGGGAATGACGTTATTGGTAGAGACCAATGTCTCTGGTCTCCCCACATTTATTTCAAGTCATCATTTGTCTCTCGCTAGATAATTGTGTATAATTTTACAATTCACATTATAGCAGTGTTATGACAACTGTGGAAACGATGCAGAAGTGATTTACCAATATATTATCTGGATTGAATAACTTCAACTATTAAAGAGTTGAGACAGACTGGCGTTGTTTTTCTGAAAGCAGGGGAAATTGAGATGAGACAATATTGAGATGTACGAAATGATGAGCAGTATGGATTATGTACAGTTAACGAAACATTTGATGGAGGGCTCAATCACCAAGGAGCCATAGATTTAAGATAAGGGTAAAAGGGTTTGGGTAGCTGCACATAAAAAAACGCTGTCAGACAACGAGTGGTTGGAATCTGGAACTCACTGTCTCGAAGTGTTGGAACGGCAGAAATGCTCAGAAAATTCAGTGATATTCAGATGTAAATTTGTAATGTTAAAAGCACACAACCTCAAACGAAGAGAAATTGGATGATGATAATCAAGCAGTTATTTTGTCAAGAGCACGCACAAGTAGCTTGCAAGAGCAGTTCGTTCTGACGTCCACTGGAGTATGGCGTTTCGTATCTTCAGCTGTCATGTGGGATGCAAGGGTTCATTTTCCCGCTGGGGCGGCCCTGACTGTTTCAGGGTTTCAAGAGATGTGTAAAGATTTGAAGTTCCAGTGAAGTTTGATGATGGTGTGGGGACGTTCGTTAGTCTTGGGAAGTTGGTTTGCAGCAGTTTCCCGCCCTTTCTCAGTAACATCCTCAAGGCTGATGAGGCTCTTATGAAGCTGTGCAGTCCTGTAGCGTTTCGAATTGGTGTGATTTCCTTCCCATTACTTTTAGTTGCTGCTTCTTGTCGTTCATTGCAGGTCCCGGTATGTTACGTCCAGGTCAACATGTTTTTTGATGGAGTCATTGGATTAGTCTCGTCATTCTAAAAAATCTCTGGCTGCCCACTATTGTCCAATTATTGTTGTGTTGTTCTGGTCGAATTTGTTGACCTCGTCATGTCTGTGCATTGCCACTCTGAACAACTAATTGTGGTGTTTTCTGGATCCTCCAGAAATACTTTGCAACAATAGATATTCCCGCAAATTCCTTGCAGATAAACAACGTTAGGAGGGCACCCAACATATCAAGCAAAAATGTCTCGGAACGGACAGCCTTTGACTACTCGGATCTATGAGAGAATATATACCGAAAGCCACATTTAGACAACAACTCACCAGAATAATGGACCCAATACCCATCATGTACAACACAAATATGTTCAAACAATGTTGCACGTAGTGAGAGCAGGGAACATTATACAGGACAGACAATTCACGACACGCATTCATGAAGATCTACTTGACACTAAACACCACTGCGAGGTGTCCTCATTAGGTTGACTCATTACACTGAGTGTTGCTGATTCTGCAGCTGGAAGCTTGGATTGTATGACAGTCTGCAGCAATGGAGATGGTGTTGCTGGAAAAGTACAGCAGGTCAGGCAGCATCCAAGAAGCAGGAGAACGGACGTTTCTGGCATGAGCAAGTCATCAGACACATGCCCAAAACATCGATTCTCCTGCTCCTCAGATATTGCCTGACCTGCTGTGTTTTCCAGCACCGCACTCTGGACTCTGATGTCCAGTATCTAAAGTCCTCATTTTCTCCTCCGTTTGCAGCAGTTGCTGGTTCCTTGAGTGAGGGATCAATTGATATAACTAATGTAAACTTCGATTGATGATTGAGAAATATAACCAAGTCCGTCGCTCAAAAGCATGTTTCTGTTGTTTCTCAGGTGCCGTTCCTGGCACGGCCTCTGGCACTGTAATTATTTTGAGTTTCCTGGCTGTTCAATGTGTGCTTCTGTGATCACACAGTTGCCAGTTCTCTGGGGAGCGGCTGCAGTTAGCTGCCTTCACAGCCTAGATGCAATTGATGCGCTTTGGTTCGTTCTTGATTTGTGCAACAGTAGCACAGTGATGAATCAATTGATATTGCAAGAAGGCAGACAGGCGTGGAAAATGTCGAGGTTCTGGTGATATTTGCACAGTGTTTAGAGATTACCTAGATTCAGGAGAAAAGAATGTTGAATTCTTACGAGTCGTGTTGAAGAACTGTCTGGGAAACAAGTCACCAGCGGTGTGGTTTACAAGCGCACTCACAGTAACCACAATGCGAAATAAAACATACAAAAAAAATGAGGAACACAGACGAAGGATGACAGTAAACATGGGCGACCTGACTTTCACTCCCCAGCTCCCCCAATTCCCACTTCCAGCTCCATTATAAACAAATTTTAGAGAGTCATAAGCATCAAAGTTGTCCATTGGAACGACTCAATTCATTCCTTTGGTTTCGATTAGGCTATTTGTTTCATGGTTTTTTACTTTCCTTGGAAACCGTCTCTTTCATTGTGAGCATTCGGAAAGGAAGCCATCCTTTTTGTCAGGGAAAGAAGATGATACTAAACATGTTTGTGTCAGGCATGAAATTCTTCTGTCCCACACGTTTCTTCTACTTTCTCTCGATTTTAATCGTGTTCTTTCTTTTGACTTCTCTGACCAAAGTGCATGACCTCATAATGCCGACATGAAACTGTATCTGACAAGTTATTCCCCATTCATTCCACCTATCTATATGCCTGTGCGAAATGCCACGTTCTCAACATAATATGCACTCCCACGAGTGTGAATTGTCAGCACATTTGTGCACATTTCACTCTACCACTTGCTCCATGCTATTAATAGAGAGATAATTGAAGGCTTAAATATACTGAGTCTTGCCAGACATCTGCTGTAAATACTTCTACATGCTTGCTACCGTCTGAACGTGAGAACATCCTCCTCATCTGTGTCTTTGTGGGTAACACCTTCCCCTGAGATGAGAACCTCCGTTCCTGCACTATTCTGGATATAAACCAGAGAGGAACAAAGGCTTAAAGTAAATCATAATCTCACCTGCGTCTCCACGGCCAGTTCTGAGTGGTCTTTTTTGACCTCTGGTTGAACATACTGCCCTGATTAGCACTTTAGTTTTGACAATGACACATCTACTTCAAAGTTACTTCAGTGTCTGTGACTGAAGTGGTGTTGAAAGGCGCTGTAAAAATACAAGAACATCTTTGTTACTCGACCATTGCCGTATTGTTAATCTCTCTGCTTATGGAGATGGATCTTTCCCATCCACTCTATCTCTCATCAATACAGAACATGTTTCCCTCACTGTTGATTTTAAATGATTTCCTGTTGGATGAGTTATCCCTGCAACTCCAGAAAACCTGTCTCAACAACTCGACATTTTCTCAGGTCTGCTCAATTGTTGACATGCAGGAAACTTGTGTTCTGAACGAGAAACGGATCTGACTCTAAACGTTTGCTCTGTTCCTCTATCCACATATAATAACAAACACATGGTGTATATGTAGGTTTCACTGAGTTTATTTGATACAAGTTTTGTTTTCCCTTAAACGTCTTCACTCCTCGTCCTTTGGTCGGTTGCCCTGGTCAGGGGAAGCATTTCCCTCTGACCATCAACGGCCTATCCACACCACTTCCGCCCACATCATTGTAAACATTCCCAAGAAATCTCCCATTAAACTTCTTTGCTCCAAACAAAACATTCCCAGAGTCGGGAGTCTCTCCACAAAGTGAGATTCATTTATCTCTGGACATAGTGCAAAGAAGAGGGTTGTGAAGGGATTCTTGATAAATTTTGCCAATTGGCAGGTGGCGAAACTGTCAAGAAGCAAAGCAGAAATCCTAGTCTCGAGATTTGTTAATCTTTATATATTCCTTGGAAGCGGATCCAGAGGCGAATGAACAATGAACTGTTCGACTGTGCAGAGACAGTTTAGACATCTTTCCGTGCTTACGGAGGCCAGTGCTTTCACGCTGATGCTCTCCGGACTTGAACTGATCTGTGACATTGAAAAGATTCTCGTTCCTGCACGTCAGGATGTCAAATCTCATTTCAGCTCCGGGACAATGAGAAAACACGGTCACAGACAAGACACTGAAAGGCTGGAAGAGTCACGGTCCCGGTTGGAGGAGATCTGGTTCCTGGAGTCATGTTTATGTCTTCAGAGGGTGGGAGCAGAATATTCCCATGTCTTCAGAATGAATTTCCAAAGATTTATTTTCAAAAGGTAAAGCTAATTAAGGAGTATTTTCCATGGGGGACGAGCAGACTAAAGCTTGCATTCGGAGATCATTGACGCCGTTGGCTCATCAGTCTATGTGGCGATGTTAGTCAGTGCTTTCGGCTCTTCACGAACAGGTGCTGTTCTCCTACGACCCAGGAAGGGAGCGACAATCACACCATCCTTTTTTCTTCAGCTGCACAGTTCCCGGGTTTTACCGTGGTCAGGAAATGTTCGTCATCAGGCACGAAGGGAGTAGGTCCCGGTTTTAGGAGAGCTGGTTCCTGGTGACATGACTGTGTCGGCAAGGCGTGGGATCAGACTGTTCCCATTTTCCACAACGAATGCCCCAGGATTCATTTTGGAAACGTCAATCCAATCGAGGGCAATTGTCATTCTCTGAAGGTCAGGCGAATTCTTGAATTCGCTAACAGTCTTCTCTGTGAGATCCTGCAAGGGGCTTGCGACAAGGAACTCCCCAGTCTCTGTGGAGCAATTAATTCTCTCGTTCGGCTGTTAACCGATAGGGTGTTGCCACACATGGAGCGGTCGCTGTTTTTATCCATCCGAATCCTTTAGTAGGTTGTGGAATATGGTCCCAATTGGAAAACCTATCCAGTGAGGAACGACAAATCTGCTTCTTTATTGTTTAATGGCTAGGAAAGTGCTGTGGATGCTGGGAATCTCTGACAAAAACAAAAACTGGTCAAGGAACTCGGCAGGAATGGAAGACCCTGTGAGAAAAACAGAGTTCTGAGAAACTCCTGAAGAAGCTCTGAATCGTTGTCTCTGTTTCTCTATCTCCAGATGCTGCTAGACATGCATAGTTTACCTTGCAATCTCTGTCTTTGCTTCTAAATGAATGATAATTTGAAATATCGAGATTGATTACACAGACCAAACATATCTTGATATTTTACCCTGTCGAAGCTGTGGTGGTTCAATTCAAACAAACCTAACAATGATTGCCTGTTCCTCAGCTCCACAGGAAGGGAGAACTTGAAACCAGTTTAGTAACGTACTTCTGCAGGTGTAGACAAGTGATTGAGGCGATGGGCGTTAAATCCACTGTGAGTTCCTCATGCAGTTAAGCATTTTGCTGACTGTAATTGAGAGTCGACAGTGAACTAGAAGTGTGTTTGTTCTCTGCTTTTTTGTTTGAAATTCAAATCGCAGGATGAAGTAAAATGCATATAACCCAGATAAGGAAGCTTGGGAAACTGCAACCAACCGCCTGTCATGATTGAAAAGGCAGAAACCTCCAAAGCATGAAAGACCCATATAGCCGAACACTTACAGTGCTGAATTCGTTTGAGCTTTTGAGCAAAGTGCTGCCAAATGAGGTAAGAACAGTTCAGGGGATTGTATTGGAATGTGCAGACTTAGTGGGCCAAAGGGCATTTTCTGTGCTCGACGCATCCATGGCCAGCTGAGAAAAACTCAGTTTGTGAAGGAACAGGACATTGTTTGCAAAATGCCACTCGGCGAGGAAGGGGTCGAAGCTACTTTCTGTCAGGCACGGTATTCATTGGAAGATTTTAATTGGTAATAACTGGTCCGGTGCCCATTGGTGGAATCAGTCTATACGATAATCAGGACATGAACCCGTGGTGCCTTATTGCCCTGCCGTGAGCAAGCCCTCGCAGCTTACATTCCCTGATTCTGCTTTTGAAATAAAGATCATTTTCTCAATGTGTCTGCATTTGTATAAAAGAGCTCATTGATCTCGGTACTCGACATGAAGAGGAATCTGGAGGTGTGACAGGGGCAGAAACAGAACGAGAAGAGACGAGACGTGAAAGTGTCTAGAGTTTGCCGTGTGTCAGTAGTATTAGTGAGGAATGTTTGCTGGGCGCTATCCTATCAGAGTCCAGGAGCAAGAAGCCTTGATTTGGTGGGATTTGTGTTACTGTAAGTTGCACATGCGAAGCGGGTGGGACTATTTCAGCTCATTATCCTCTTCATATCGCAGCTCACAGCAACGGTTCACATGTTTTCGAGAAATGGCTTGTATTCCACTTAAAACTGCCTTTCACCAGAGAAACTTGCAGACGTAAAGCGCATGGATTGAGTATAATGATGAGGACTTTGTCACTGTCGGGGAATGTGCCGGCGTGTCTGCCTCTGTGTTTGAACATGAGAATACCTTCCTCAAAGGTGTTGCAGCCCAGTCAACCGTCAGTACCATTGTTGTGTAATTTAAGCTCACAGAGCGAATCTCATTGACATTTTCCCTGGAAAGTCAGAACCCTCAAAGTTATGGGGCAAATGCTGCAAACTGGGACGAGAATAGATGGACGTCTGATAACCTGATCTGTACGATGGACTGATGGCCCTTCCCTGTCCCGCCCCAAACCCACTCCCCCCCGCTTTACAAAACTAGAGGACAGAGAGAGGAATTGACCTGACGAGAAAATGTCTTCACAATCTTCCATCACCTTTTCATTGTTCCTTTTCCGACAAATTTTGCAAATTACTTACCATGCTTTTTAGCTTCTCACCTAAATCATTTATTTAAATTTAAAAAATGAATGTGGGCTAAGCATCGATCCTTGTGGGACACCATCGGTAATAGTCCTCCAGTATGAAAGCTACTTTCCACGGCTATTCCCAGCTTCCTGCTGTTAATCTAATTTTATATCGAATTGGAAGTCTCACCGAACTCTCTGTGATCTCACTTTTTGAATCAGGCAAACATGTAGAAACTTGAAAAAGGTTTTACTAAAGTTCAAGTGAGCAATATCTACCACTTTGTCCGGATCTATCATATTAGTTATGCCCTCGAAAACTCAGTCATATTTGTGAGATACAACTTCCCTCGCGCAAAAACATTCTGGTTATTCCTATTTATTCCTTGTATCTCCAAATGTATTCAAATTCATTCGTTTATAATTGCATCCAACAACTTACATAAGACCACCGTCAGAAATATAGGTCTATCGTTGCCAGGATTCTCCATGTAACCCTTTCTTAACAAAAGCACAAAATTAGCAACTCCCCATTTTTTCGGCGCCTCACTCAAGTAATAGCTTACACAATTAGTTCTACGAATGGCCCAACAGTTTCATTCCCTAACTTGCCACAAAGTTCTGGGATACATGAGTTAAATCCCAGAGATATATCCTTCTTCATATTTTCCACGTCCTCAAGCACTTGCCCTTTACAATGGAAACGACTTTATAAACATCAATATTTAGTTGTAGGGTTCATTTCGTTCTCCACGAAGTGAACATTATATATCTTTCCATCTGCTGAGGTTAAAAACAAAAGTGAGCTCTTTCAACTTAAAGTGGTCCTATTTCGTCTCTAGTTCTTAATGTACTTGTGGAATCTCTTTAGATTATATCCTTAACTTTACATGCTAAGGTGATCTGACATTCCCGCTTGACCTTTATGATGTCCTCTTTAAGAATGCCCATCCCCTCCTTATATCATTCAACAGATTCAATTGAAATCACATGTTTATATGGAAACTGTGACCTTTTTTTAGAAAAGAAATTCATATGACAAAAGCCTTAATCCCTGCGATCAACCTTGTGCTAATAAAATACCTGCAATGTGGAAACAGGCCATTCCGCCCAGGAAGATTCCATTAATCCTGCAACGGACATCACACCCAAACTCACACCTCTACCCAATTCCTGTAACTCTGCATTCCCGATGGCCAAAGATGGCAACCGACACATCTTTCATCTGGGGAGGAAATCCAGGCAGAAATGGAAAGGATGTGGAAACTCCAAACATACCGTCGTCTAAAGTAGAAGTTGCCCATTATTGAGCTGTTTGTCATACTGCACCGCGCCAAAAGCCTTTTGGAAATTCCAGCTGGTCAAATCTACAGGGCCGACTTCATCTTACTTACTCATTATCTCCTCACAGATGTCTAATATATTTTTTAGAAATTACTTTCCCTTGAGAACCTGTGCTGATGCTTCAAGTACTCGGTAAACCCATCCTTCCAATGACATTTGACAATGAATTTAATACAATGCTGATTTATTTGAATTTTATCCAGAATATCAAAACTTTGCTTACAGATCTGAATATGATGAACAACAAGGTTAAATCGCTGTTGAGCGGGGTCGATGAGTGAGTGAATTCTTTCCCTTAGTGGGATCCCTCTTTTGTCTCAGCAGGATCGTTGAATGAGCTAACTGTGTTTCTCACATGGAGCAATTAAATGCTTTCTGCCCACTGCAAACTTGGTGGTGTACTGAGAGTTGAGATGAACGCTTGAACCTATTCCTGGAGTAACTACACTTGAAACGTCTCCCACATTGTGAAAATGTCGAAGGGACATCTGTTCTACAGAGACTGTTAAGCACATCTATATATTTGATAGGTCTCTCTTAAATGTGAAGACGTTAACGATAAACTGCCCCCTGGAACTTTTAGAGTGAATAATGTCTTTCCACAGTGTGAACACGTTGATGACACGTTCGTCTCCAGGAACTTGTGCAGCACTTCCTGCAGTCAGGGCATTTAGAAAGACACGTTAATATTGTGAGAAAGGTGATGAGCCATCCGGTCACTCGGACTTTTACAGCAGGTCCCATCGATTTGGAAACGAAGATGTCTCTCCTCCCGGGTGAGCACGTAGATCAGATGGCACGTCTCCAGAATTCTTAAAAGGTCTCTCATTCATGTGAGCATATTTCTCAGAGATGAAGCACACAAGGGGTTTGATAACATTTTCCAAAGTCTGGCGAGATGAAAGGTTTCTAATTAGTATGAGCGTTGTGCTCGACGTTTTAAAGCATTTTCGGCAGTTCAGACTTTGAAATGGTTTCTCCTCATTTTGAACGAGCAGGTGCTGCAGCAGGTCAGAGACAGAGTGAATCCTTTTCCACACTCTTAACAGGTGAATCGCTTTTTCCTGGAATCTTTGCCTCGATGGGAATTCAGCTCAGACAAGGAAATGAATACGCACATTTTCATAGACTTTCCTTAGTATGACTGCATTTGTGGTTTGTGAGCTCTGATGATGGGTAGAACCATTGTCCTCACACACAATAAGAGAACGATTTCTCTCTCACTGTAACCAGAGGGTTGTTTTCCCTTTCATGTTCTCTCTCTGATCAAGTTCTACTTGTGATAAAATGTGCGACTTTATCAGATCACGGCGGAGAGATTGGTTTGTAAATCTTCCCCTTCTAATATCCTGCAAAATTGATCTTACCCAAAAATGAGAGTGGGAAAGCAACTTTCACAAGACTCTGGATACTTTCTAAGATGTGGTCTGAGGGTGAGGGATTTTAGACACTTAGAATGGGACCAGAATTTCGTCAGAATCTTTCATGCACACGGCATCCACCACAGAGAACAAATAGATCTGCAGGTGGATATAAACACGATCACCTCCCTGTTCCTCCAGGTCAAACGCTGTCCTGCCTTGTCTGCCATGCAGTTCTGTTGGAGCAGACATTTCTTAGAATTGCATCATGGCAAAGCTGAGGCCTCTGTCTTCAGTCCCGAAATCAAAATCCACTGACTCGCTCCTGAGTCGAAAGTGTGCTGCTGGAAAAGCACAGCAGGGCAGGCAGCATTCAAGGAGTAGGAGAATCGATGTTTCGAGCAAGAGCCATCATCAGGAAATAAGCTTATAAACCGAGGGGGTAGAGAGACAAATTGGAGCGGATGGGGCTGGGACAAGGTAGCTGAGAGTGTGATAGGTGGATGGAGGTGGGTGTAGTGGTGATTGGTCGCAGAGCAGTGTGGAGCGGATAGGCGGGAAAGAAGATTGATACATAGGAGAGCGATAGAAGCCTATGAAACCTGCATGAACTTGGCGGATTGGGAGGGAGAGTCGAAGTTTTCGGCCACGGGTCAGTCATGTTGTTTGTTAATGTTGTCCGGGGGTGTTTTCTGAAGTGAACTGTTATTAGGTCTCCTGTTTCCGCAATGTAGGTTGACTGCGTCAGGAGCAATGGATACATTCAATAACATGTGTGGAAGTGCAGGTAAAACTCTAATGGATGTGGAAGGCTCCTTTGGGGCCTGCGACAGAGTGGAGGTGTGGGTGGAGGTTTTGCAAATCCCGCGTTGGAATGAGAATGAGGCGGGAGGGGAGGGTGGTTTGGTGAGGGGCGTGCACTTGACAAGGGAGTCGTTGAGGGAATGATCTTTATAGAAAGCGGATAGGGATGGGGAGGGAAACACATATTAGCTGGTGGGGTTCATTTTCAAGTGGTGGAAATGTCGGAGAATGACATGATGTCTGCGGAGGTTGCTGGAATTTAAAGTGATGAATAAGGGAGCTCTGTCCTTGTTGGAGGGATGGGTTTTGAGAGTGGAGTTGCGGCAAATGGATGAGATGAGCTGGAAAGCATCATTGACCATGTGTGAGTAGAAAATGCCTCGCCACTGACTCAATCTTCTCCCTCGCAACTGTCTGAGTCTGAACGAGTGACGTCATAACCATAGTAACATCCTTCACCGTGTTTTGTGCTTTGAACCACATATCGCTATCGTCACCATGTCAGCCTACTTACACCTCATTAACATCATTAACTCTTCCACGTCTCCGCTCTTCTGCAGCTCAAACTCTCATCCATTCGTTTGGATTAAACGGTGGTAACACACTTCCATCCGTTCTCTCAAGTTCCCCCTCTGCTCTGGCCGAACTCCCTCTGCTTCTATTCAAAGGTGTACTTGCGTTCTGTTCAGTGTTTCATAGTTCCAAACCTGAATGATATTTTCACCACTGCACATTTTCCCAAACGTGCACTGCGGCATTCGCACCTTTATCTTTCCACACGGGTTCCCACATGGTGGATGGGCAGGGATTGCGGGTTATTCATCCAAAGATGTAGTCCTGAGATCTTTCAACAACTCTGCTGCACGTGGGAGTATTATCAACAAGGGCTGTTCACCCATTACCGGGTAGCTAAATACCAACGCTTTTATCATTTCTGCAAATCTCTTGATTGTCTTCGCTCTGTCTGTCACTGTCATGTCCTCCAGCCCCCTCAAGAGCAATTAGTGTTGTTCAATAAATGCCAACCCAGCCAGTGAACACGACACCCAGGATTTTGTTTTAAAACGCACTCTCAGATACCTGCATAGCCTGGAATTCCAATGTCCAGAGTATGTTCGATTTGAACTGTTCCACGTTTGGTGTCTCAACTTCATCAACCAAGGTCATCAATTGTGAAATCGCTTCACGACGTAAATTGCACAATGCTATAGGAAACGAATTAGTCAACAACGGAAGAAGAAAAGCTGTAAACTTTGTTGAATTGAAGGGCAATTAATTGCTATCAATACAACTTCGTGCCTTTCACATAATGGAAACTTCAAAGCTGTTCCTCTGGAGGGAGTTTAAACAAATTTTGATCCCAGTCACATTATGAGATATTGGGAAGCTGACAAAGTGTTATATCAAACAAGTGACCAAAGAAATGGGTTTCAAGTTGTCTTTTAAAACAGAAAACGAAGCTCGCATCACGAACCTCGGTCGACGGAATTTGCTGTGCTAGAGTTCATCATTTTCTGTTAGTCAGAAAAACCACTTTCCTTGCCGGTGGCTCCATAGCTCAGAGGTCTTACCAACCATTGGTCGTGTATTCGAATCTCGCTTGGGCCTTGCTGAATTTGTTTACAACTGTTGCAACATTCACAGAAGCATTTTCCGTGCTGCTTGGAATTATTTCTGAGGGAACACCGTGAAGTGATTTTCCCCACGGACCAGGCCTCATCTACTAACTTTCGAAATCCCCCTCTGTGTTTCTACTTCGAGGAACACAAGGACGACAAGGATCTGATGCCAAGAATGCTCTCGTTTAGCCGGAAGAACAAAGTGATATAGTCGAAACAGTAAAGTAACGGTGAAATAGTGGGGAAGGAAAACATACAGCGAGGCGGCTGAATCTGCTGGAATCCAAATGATACAGGTAGGAGGCTGGAAGAGCACGGACAGCCAGGCTACCTCAACAGGTGGAGAATTCAACGATTAGCATGTACCAATTATTCACGACTGTGCCAGTCCTTGAAGGACAGTCGCCTGCCTGTTTACCCCTTTGCTTGTGCAAACAGAATCAGGTTTTAAAGCCCAAAGTGAAGAAAGAAGAGGCAAACAGTTCAATTCCTCATTTTCTGAATGTTGGCCTCTCCTCAGGCCTTTGTCATTCTCACAAGATGTGTCTGTATATTTCCCTCTTTCGTTGAAAATGCGGTTCAGTTCACCCGCAGCTCATGATCAAATTTAATGGTATCTGACTTCAGTCTCGTTCGCTTCTTCATTTGAAACTAAATCTTTGCAGGGAACGTCTCTTTAAGATGAACACTTCAGAAGTCAGGCTGCGGGCTACTGGAAGCTGGAAATGAGAATGGATGGATGGTTGAAGGACTGGCATTGACATAATGCATCATTCTGTGCTGTAAAAGCTCGGTGTCAGGAATAGTATTTTGGAAGAAACGTCTCATCGCAGGAAAAAAACTATGCTGTTAAGAGAAGATGCAATTGCACCTGCCGTCCTAAATGTCAGCTAGTGGTTACAATTCACCACTATCACCGCTGTGGTTTGGTTTCATTGCCTGGTCAGGGAATCAGGATTATTGTTCCTGATAAGGACAACAACAAAAGCGGAGCATCTTTGACAGGAAACGCATTTTACACGCTTCCGCATGTGCCTTGAAATATTGCTGCAGGGCCGCAAGGTGTCTCACTGGTTAGCACTGCTGCCTCACAGAGCCTGAGACATGGCATGAATCCAAATGGGTCGACTGTCAGTAAGGTGCCTTATTCAGGAACAAGTGAAGAGTAATAGGGTAAGGAATTGTTCTGTGGCGGTTAATCCCTGGAGGATCGGTGTGAATTTGTTGCATCAAATTGCCAGTATCTTAACTGTTGGCATTCTTTGATACCTTATTGTGTTGCGTTAGCACATGTTCAGAGAGGGGAGAAAAGTGATGAAAAACAGTCATTTCCCAGTCAGTGGTTTATCCATTGTGTAACAACCAACCGATTCACCCGTGACTGAACTAGCTCCCATCTTCCCTATACTGGTAATGACAGTATACACCATTCGAGCGGGTTTTCATGTGTTGCATCGGAACAGCATTCTTTCTCAAGATGGACTTCCCTGGGATATAAAAGAGACGATAAAAGACATGGATGCCGATGACTGGAATCAAAAGACGTTAGAAAGAATGGACAGCGTCTACTGAGAAACAAAAAAGAATGGAAAGGAAGCCAACGAAGGAGTGGGGCATAACGCCATTAGAAAAGACAAGGCGGGGTTTCATAGGATGGTGGAACAGATGAATAGATCATGTGGCGTGAAACCAAGTAAAACTGAGTTGCGTCCATATGGAAGTTTCCCTGATGATGTGAATTTGCTGAGAGTAAACAGGAGGGAAAATCCTTGATTCAGATAGATCTATAACTAGACTTTCGAACTTCAAAACCAGCGATGAATGATAAGGAAAAGTTTGGAGCACTTTTTTTAATTCTACAGTAATTGAAATCGAAAATGATTATTTTTCAGGAAAAATGTGTCAGAAGCTGATTCTAAAGTATTTGTAAAAGTGCGTGCAGAAACATAATGAGTTAATTTCACCAAGTCTGGTATATAAAATTTGTGTGCACTTGCATGTATGCGTGTGCACATATATATTTAAAAGTTGCAAAAGGAAGTTGATTGAAATGGCATTTGCTTTAAAAAAAATGATTTTGTGGAGTGTTCTGTCCTTAGGAAATACCTCAGTTACTTACAACCAGCAGAAATACTCCCTGAGCGAATATCCATCTCTCAATAGAGATACAGAGGTGACGTTTGAAGATGTTGACCTTTCTAATATCGCTGATCCTGTGCTGTGTTAAATTCTGGAAAGGACGTTTCTTTGGTTCATGTTAGTCATTTTGTTGCAACCTCGCACAGGCCATGAAAACAATCCAAAAATTATTAGATTTATCTCCTTGGACAATGTTGTCGGCAAAACTGGAACCGAAATGATAAAGATGTTTGAAGTACTGCTTTAAAGATAATAGGATTCAAACAGGAACACTTTTCGAGTCTTGTCACTGGAAAGTTTGGGGGAGATGGGCGAGCAGCAAATGGTCTCACTCCCTTCTCTGTGATGCAGCCAAATGTCCAAGGCAATAGATGAAAAAGAAGGTGCATTCCATCGACAGGTCAGTTTCCACTCACTTTGATTGTCGCCATCGTATAAACGGTTAGGTGAGTGGGGAGCTCGGGATTCTGATGGTAAGCTGAGACATTGCGATTATATATATATATATATATATATATATATATGAGTGTGTGTATTTGGACAATATTAGGAATGGATTGCAGGACCTTTGAAATTTCTTTCTGTAGAATGTGAGAGGTAAGGGTCTTCAATAATGTCCCAGATATCCAAATCTGCGGGAAGTGCACCCAACTCCTTCTCCTTGGCAACTGCGTTTGGGAACTGTAGCTTGATGTCAGATCATTTGGAGTCTGAGTGGAATTGAGCGAAGTTATAGGGAGGCAGTAACACTTCAGGTACAAGAAATAGATAGATAGGATACAGTCGGGAACCGAAACGCTAACAGGCAGACAGTGCAGGCATCTGCTGTGGTCGGGCCCCTCAGTAACATGTATACCATATTTGTTATTTTTGGGTGGGATTACGTTCGAGGGGCAAGCCATTGGGAATAGGTGCTTGGCACAGAGTTTGCCCTTTTTCTCAGAAGCGTGGGGAAGAGAGGAGGAGAGCATTTGTTAATGGGACTCCATATCGATGGGAACAGATTGAGATTCTGTGGCTATCGGGCAGACTCATGAGTGGTGTGTTGTCTCCCAGCTCCCAGGGTTTGTGATATCTCACATCGTGTTTTCAGGATCCTTAAGGGAGAGGGTGGGCAACCCCAAGTCATTGTCCACTTATGCACCAACATCGGTAATAAAAGTGATGTGAATGTATGGCAGAATTTCAGGGATCGAGGGTGACATCTTAAATCTAGAACAAACGGATTTGTTCTCTCTGATTTGTTGCCCATTCTACGTCGTAGTGAGGTGAAGTGTAGGGAAAGAGCATTTGAAAATGTTATTGGAAGAATGGTGCTGGAGGGAGAGTTTCCGATACCTGGATAGTTGGGGCTCATACTGGAGTCGATGAACATTTACAAACAGGATGGTCTTCACCTGAACTAGAAGAGTACCAATACCCTGAGTGGATAATTTGCCAAAGCTCTTCATGAGGATTTGAACGAGTTCAGCCACGGAGTGGGAAGCTGAATTGTAGCTCCAGTTTGCAGGTGGCTGTGAGTGGTTTGTCATAAATAGCGTTTCAGGTTTACAAGAGTGTACTGGCAAGGATGAAGGTGGCTTGAAGTGTGTTTGCTTCAACGCCAGAAGCATCTGGGATAAGGTAGGTGTCATGGGTTGTTACCTGGGACTTCGATGTTGTGGCCATTTCAGAGACATGAACGGAGGACTGAAGAGAATGGTTGTTCCTGGTACCTCAGTTTCGATTTTTCAGTCAGAACAGGAGGGTCGTTTCAGAGGGGGAGATGTGGCATTATTCGTCAAGGACAGTATTATGGTAGCAAAAAGGATATTGTTGAGGACGCGACTGAATCTGCTGAGGTAGAATGTACTGAGATTAGAATCAGGAATGGAGAGATCACCACAAAAATGTTCTAGATTCATGGACCAAAAGGTTGCAAAGATGATGCTGGATAGGAACAAAAGTGACAGGGTAGTTGTTCTGGGGAGCTTTAACTTTCCAAATATTGATTGGAAGTGTTATCAGTTCAGCACCTCGGATCGGTCAGTTTTTGTCCAGTGTGTGCAGGAGGGATTCCTGACGCAGCATGTAGACAGGCCAACAAGACGCTAAGCCACATTGGATTTGCTTATGGGTAATGAACTCAGCCAGCTGTTCTCTTTGGAGCTAAGTGAGCACTTTGTTGATAGTGACCACAATTCGTTCCTGTTTATTTAGTGATTGATAGGCATAGATATTTATTGCAGAGCATGAGGTATCGCGGGGAGAAAGGCCATTATGATGCGATTAGGCAAGAGTTAAGATGCACCGCGTGTAGAAAGTAACTTCAAGGGTTGTGCACACCTGAAATGTGGAGCTTGTTCAGGGAAAAGCTACTGCATGTCCTTGGTAAGTATGCATGCGTCATGCAGGTAATATGAGTTCGACACAGGGAGCTGGGTTTACTGAAGAAGTTGAATCTCTTGAGAAGAAGGAGAAGGAGGCGTATGTAAACATGAGATATGAAGGCTGAGGTAGGACGATTGGAAATTAAAAGCTAAAGAGGAAGGGCCTAAAGAGAGAGCTACTTCGAGCGAACAGGAGGCAGGAGAAGTCTTTGTCTGGCAGGAGCAATCCTGAAGTTTTCAAGTGATAGTTCAAGAATAAAAGAATGTCTAGCATATGATTATGGCCTGTCAAGAACAGAAGTACGAAGTTGTCAGCGGAGTCCAAGGATAGCAGAGAGGATGAATGTATTTTTTTATCATATCAAAAATGAAAAAGACAATGTTGTTGGAGAAAGTATTACGATGCAGCCTATTAGAATAAACGAAATTGACATTCATAAAGAGGAGTTGTTTGCAATTCATGAAAGTCTAAAAATAGTTTTATCCCCTGGACTTGATGGGATGTATCCGAGGATTCTCTGCGAATCGTGGGAGGAGATTGCAGAACTTTTGACTATAAGCTTTATTTCGTCAGTGTTTATGTCATTAGTGCTAGAAGACCCGAGTTTAGCAAATATTGTCCCCTTCTTCAGGAAGTGGAGTAGAGAGAATGCTGGTAATTATAGAACAGTGATCCTTAGCTTTCTTGCAGATAACTTTTTGGAACAGATTATGAGAGATAGGATTTATGATCATCGAAAAAGGAAGAAGTTGATTCGGGATAGTGAGTACGATTTTATGAATAGCAGGTTGTGCCTCACAAACCTTATTGAGGTCTTTGAGAAGGTGAGCAAACAGGTGGATGAGAGTAAAGTGGTTGATGTGGTGGATATGGTTTTCAGTAAGGCACTGTCGGCTGTTGCATGAAATACAGTCATGGGATTGAGGATGGTTTAGCAGTTTGGATCAGAAATTGGCTCGCTGAAAGAAGACAGAGTGTGGCAGTTCATAGGAAATGATAATCCTGGAGTTCAGTAACTGATGGTGTACCACAAGGTTCCTTTTTGTGTCCGCTGTTGTTTGTCATTTTTATCAATGACCTGCATTAGGGCATGGAATGATGGATTCATAAGTTTGCAGATGACATTAAGATTGACGATGTTGTCAATAGTGCCAATATCTGCTGACGGTTACAGAGGGGCATGGATAATCTGCCGAGCTGACCTCAGAAGTGGCAAATGGATTTTAATGTGGAAAAATGTGAGATAATTTACTTCGGAAGGAGTAACAAGAATAAAGATTTCTTGGCTAATTGTTATATTCTTGGAAGTGTAGATGTGCAGAGCGATCTCGGTGCCCATGTATATAAAATTCGGAAAGTTACCACCAACGTTGACAGGTTCGTTTGCAAGGAGTACGGTGTGTTAGTTTTTCTTAGGAGAGTGATTCAGTTTCAGAGTGAAATGATCACTTTGCAGCTCCAGAAATTAACTGGTGTGGCCGCACTCATAGAGTTGCGAGCATTTCTGGTCGCCACATTATACGATGCATGTGAAAGCATTGGAAAGGGTGCAGAGGACATTTTCTAGGATGTTGCCTTCTATAGAGAGATAGTCTTACGAGGAAAGGTTGAGGGACTTGAGGCGGTCTTTGATAGCGACAAGAAGTTTGAGGGGTGAATTTAGAGAAACATCGAAGATGATCAGAGGTTGCCATAAGGTGGACAGTGAAGGCATTTTTCTTCAAATGGTAATTTTGGCACAAGGGCACATCGATGTAAATTGAGGGTGATAGATACCGAGGTAGGTTCCTTCATCAGTGAGTAGTAAGGGTGCTGAACGCCTTGCCTTCAACACTCATAGACTCAACATCTTTCAGGGCAATGAAATAGTCATTGTATAAACTTGCGGATTATGATGGTAAAATACTAGTCAGATTGGTATCACAGGTCGATGCAACGTTAGGGCCAAAATGAACTTTATTGCGGTGTAATATTCGGTGTTTGAACTGTTCTTCAGCTTGAAGTTGCAATCATCTCTGGTCACTATCAGTAAAACCAACCTCTGGCGAGAACCAAATGTGCAACTTTGGCACCTTACGCACTTCCAGTCTATCGTGCAATTACATCAAACTGATGAATTGCACCACTGGAGCTGCCGTGTACTGATGACCAATGGCTACTGATCTTACCACTGGGCCCCTCAAACCAATTACTCCTTTTTTGCTGAAGATCTGAAATGAAACACAGTGCAGACGAGGTTATACTGATGATGGATCATCGATTATGGAGCATCAGGTTTAGGAAAATGAATAGAAAAATGTGGTGAAAATAGGCAGAATTGAATTCTGTGTTCGTTTACCGTGGCTTCCTGCGTTGATCAGAGGCAATGTTATGTCGCTACTGTACTGGGATTTTCCTTCTATCGGTATCAATTCATCTGAGAATTCGATTCACTGGTACTTCACCAGCATCCTTTGGAATGTTCATACGGCACAATGATCCACACTGTACACAACGTCAACAATCTTCTGCATTACTACATCCAAGGGCATGTGGAATTTTTTTTTATAAATAGTGAAAAATTAATCATGTTATGCAAGGGCAAATTGAATTTTAGTTCAATTAGTAAAGTCGCAAGAATCCAGAGTAAGTTTCAAAATGTCAGAAATTCACGTTCATTACCTTGGCCAGAATTCTAGCCCAGCGAGAGGGAAATCTGTCCTTCAATTCCCAGCATCCATGTAATCGTTTGCTCCATTTGTCCACTTGGAAACCTATATGAAGGGATGTTCAGCCTAACAGAGAACTTGTGAGAATCCTCCACTGTCTGACCTAAAACTGAAACAGGAGCTATCTATTCCAGATTGTAGGGTAGCGAAGTGGAGGTGAGACAGAAAATATTAGTTGGTGTAGATTCACATTGTTCTCATTGTGGTTGTTTAAAAACCTGGGCCAGAAAAGACTCAAGCAGAAAGGAGCAGAGTTAGGCCATTCTTAACACCGCTCCTGCCCGGCCACACCATTCTGTACCATCATAGCTCACATAGCACTTTTATGTCTTTTTCCAGCGTATCCATATCATCGTGTTGCCAAGTGGCGATCACATATTTATCGATCTCTACCATAAATAGACATCAAGGTTATTCATCGCTGTGAGAAAAATGTTGCATTTCGAGACAGTTGGGTTTCTGCATGAATGTTATAGGTTTTGCAGATGAGCGGCTGAGTCTGGTCTGAACACCTTTCAAACCATAAACTAAAACTCGACTCTGATGAGATTTGCATCCACAACTTTTGAATGGCAGTCTTAAGAAAGGCGTAGAAATTCAACGCGCTTTCCGTTGCACCAGAGTCGCGGCCTCACCCAGTTTTCACCACAATAGTTTGCCTTAGAACGATTTCGTTCGGGACACCCATCTCACGTCTGTCTGACCACGTCACACTTTCCAGTATCTGGTCCTTATCCACGTGTGCGCTGGATCTTTAAATGTTCGGCTACATACCGCTGAAATATCCTCATAACACTTAGCATTACCACACGTTCAAATAAGAAATTCCAGATGAACAACACTCTATGGGTGAAAGCGTTCTTCCTAAATCTCCTCTAAACCACTTTTCTCCTGCTTTTCATCTATGTCACTGGTTATTATTCCTTCCCGAAAAGCCTTATTCCTGTCATACATATCTATCCTCTTCATAATATGTGCATGTTAATCAGTTTCTCACTCAGCCTTCTTTGTGCTTAGTTACACAGCCCCAGCTTAGCTCATCTTCCTTCACAATGGGAATGGTCCAGCCCTTGGCATTATTTTCATCTCCTGTGAACTTCTCCTCCTGCAATCAGATGGTTCCTGCAGTCTTGCGATTACATCTGAAAAAGAAATGCACTTTGAAGAAATGCCAAAATGTCTGAACAAAATCAGCAGCTCTTGTCCATCTATGATGAGAAAAGACAGTGAACGCTTCGAGTCCAGTGACTCGTGTTCGGAACTGATGGGATGTATGGGTGGGTGAAAAATGTAGAAGAGGGCGGACAGGATCCAAAATGATTGAACTCGATGTTGGGTCCTGAAATCTGCATGGTCTTTCAGTAGAAAATGAGTTGCCCGATCTTTCAGCTTGCGCTGTGCCTTGAAGAAGAACTGCAGCAGACCAGAGACTGGTATGATGGCTTGGGTACAAAATGCAATGTTAAAGTGACAGCACACTGGAAGACTGGGGCAATTTTTGTTGATTCTGGACAGAACCTAAGTGATCTCAGCTTTGTCATCGACTCTATTTTCCTCTCTCCATTGTAGAGGGATCACATTCTCAGCAGGAACGACAGTTTTCTGGATTGAATGAAGTACAGACAAATCACTGGAAGATGTGTCTGGAAGTTTCCACAGTGAGGAGAGACATCGTAAACCAGCAGGAAATGTATCTTACAACATAGAACGTTACAGTGCAGTACAGGCACTTCGGCCCTCGATGTTGCACCGACCTGTGAAAATAATGTGATGTCAATTGCAATGGAAAATTAACATTTCTTTTGAAACAAATAAAAGCACAGGGAAACAAAAAAAGGAAGGGCCTGACTTTGCAGAGGGCAAGTGTTGCAGACAGAAAGAAAATCTATGTATATTTAAACCGACTTACAAGGCCAGCAAACTACCATATCAACAGCCAAGGAATTAGAAAAAATAACTCCATATCTGGAAAGGAACTCGAATGTTTCAGGCCACTGACCTTGAAGTGTTGATAAGAAGAAGCGAATTGTACTTTAAAGGGAATATGTAAAAGCTATTAGGCGCCCATTACATGAGGCGTCTTGCCAATGTATTACCTGGACACGGGAAACCTGAATTTGATGGAACTCCACGCGCTACATGCTGAAAACTTTCTGGCCCAAGAGAAGGAAAAATGGAAATTAAAGATGGAAAAGCAAACACTTAAAGCGCAGCTTACTGTGATGCAAATGGTCGCCCAGCCATTGGAAGGAGGTGCTGCGTGAAAAGAAGGGCTGGCAGAGGTAAATCTGGTGGGTGCGTTGTTTGCAGGCAATGGACCACTGAGTGAGGCAGTGCACACCCAGACAGCCTCAATCGGCCCTGGAGGCTGGGCAGCAGGGTGACTAAAGGAGGAAGGTTGAGGTGGAGGTGGGCAGCCCCAAAGTTACAGGTCAGCCTCTTTGCTTTATGCTTGGCAACGAATACTCGCTTATGCTCATCTCTACTACTAACCTTATGGGCACTGAAACATGTCCCACCTCTATACTGAGCACTGAGTTTGCAAAGCGTAAACTATATTTTCAGTACAACGATGATGCATATAAGTCAATGCTTACATCTATGTTATATGTGGAAGGTGCACCTCTTACTTTTTTGGAAGATACAAGGGCAACATATTCAGTTCATAAATCAAGGCAGTTCAGAGAGTCGACGCAAATAAAGATGAGCGGAAGCTTCCTGAAATTAATGGGCGCATCAGGAGCCGTGACACGAGAGAGATTTACCACACCCCTATTGTGCGAAACCAGTATTGGGGAAATATTCCAATTCTCATTTCTGTTATCGGAATTCTGTACTTTAAATCTGATGTCTCGGGATCTCATAGTGAGACTGGGGTCCGATTTGCGCAGTATCCCGACGGGCTTGCAGGTAATACAAAAAAAAGATTTAACAGTGCAGGCTGGAAAATACGAATCACGACCCCTGATGCATGTCAGAAAGCGATAGGTTCCGTGAGTGATTCACTCACCCAGGAAGCAAGTAGCCATGTTAATCCCATTAACACAGATTTTCTTGCTGGAGATATGCTGCACTGCACAGCACACATACACCGCGATGGTCCTGACAAATCATAAGAGAAGGATTGGTTCAGGAGATTGGTTAAACCAGATCAGTTGTTATTGTGCGAATTTTATTGGAATGATCACAGATGTGCTGTCACTTTAAACTTTTTTAAGTATCTGTGACGGTAAATAGACCCTTTTTTTTGATGTGGAAGACTCTTCTACTCACGGATCATTGGCGAAGGCATCCAGCGACAGGTGTCAGAATTTGGGACCATGGATACGACAGGCACAAAAAACGAAACATTGTATCTTCAGGGTCGGTGTGGGTATCTGCTTCAATGCAGTTATAAGGACGTATAGGAAGAAACTAAATTGGCTAACTCAGGCAGACAGGGCAGTCCAGGTAATCCCCGACAGGAGTGTCGAATGGCGTTTACCTATGGTAGATGTGTCGGGCCCAAGATTAAGAAGGGTCCCAAATGATTTCAGCGCAAAAGGCAAACACGATGTGGGCCTCATACGAATCCTTAAGAATAACCCCGAAGTCTGAGTATCGTCCTTGCAAAGCAAAAGAGCCGTTAAAACCCGAGGCTGTGCAAGGAATTACTCCCAGTCTTTGAATCTCTCTTCTAGGCTGGAGTGATAATCCCCCGTGAATAATCATTGGTGAGAACACCCATTCTTTTCGTTTAGAAAGGCAAACATTCCAGGTGAATCGGGGGAATGGAGGTTTGTTCATGACCTGCAGGTTATCAAGAACGCTGTTGTTCCGCACACCCCAAATGTTCCCAACATTTTGCCAATTTATATTGGCTCAAGTTCCACCGGATGTAAATGGCTCTCTATTGGGGATTTAGCAAATGCCTTGTTTTGTCTACTGTTACACGCCGACAGTCAATTCTGGTTCACTTTTCCATTCAAAGGCAAATGGTATACTTTCACGTGACATTGTCAACATTGCTGTGAGTCCCCACCATAATTAACGAGGCTTTGCACAGGAGTCTGGAGACTCTTATTTTAACCGGCGGTGGGGTGGGCTGGGGGGGTCAGCGCTTCTGCAGTATGTAAACGAATGCTTAATCGCAGCATCAACAGAGAAACAATGTGAGAAAGGTAGGCTTGCGAAGCCCCGCCATCTAGTCTCGCACAACTACAACTTGTGGAACAACAGTTGAAGTTCTTAGGTCACTTAATATCTGAACAAGGAAAGGCCATTGGTCAAGACAGAGTTCAAGCAAACCAGCAAAATTCAAAGCATCACATGAAGAAACAATTGTTATCCTTTTTGGTCATGTGATCCTACTTAGAATGTTTAACCCGCATTACGCAACCCTTTAGGTGCCCAAAAGTGACATAGTTCATGGTTCAGGTTTGCAGAGCTAGAGTCCGTTGCAGTGACCACTGAGGCCTAGAGTGCCTTTGTTGAATTGAAATGGCACTCCAAACTACACCGACACTGGGATTCCAAATCCAAACAAGCCTTTTGTACATACAGTGGATGAGAAGCGTGCCTGCATGACATTTGTGCTGATGCAGAATTATGTGTGGAAAATTGAGGCCAGTAGCTTAGTTTTCACCTCAACTTAGATCCCGTAACGGCAGGATTGCAAAATGCCTCCGTGTCGTGCCTGCATTTGAAAAGGCTGTTGTAGCTTCCAGGGACAAAGTCGGCTTTGTTGAATTAAACCGACTGGTCCCACATGCAGTATCCTTACTGCTTTCTGAGCAAAACACAGCACACATGTCGGCTGCACGTTGGCTCACATACAATGCTGTGCTATTGGAGAAGCCTAACGTGACAATAAAGTGATGTAACGTCCTTCATGCTGCTTGTCGTCTCCCCACAGAAGGAGACGGAGACCCACATGACTGTGTCGCTGTAATTGATGACATTTGAAGCCCGAGACCAGACGTGTAGGATTCACCAATTTAGAATCTGGATACGGGGTTTTATTGTGGATAGGTCAGCATTCAGAAGCAAAGAGATAGGCCAGTGTCTGGTATGTTGAAGCAACTACCCACGAGGTAGTCAAAGCGGGATAATTTCCTTCTCATCTGTCAGTGCAAGCAGCAGAGCTGATTGCCTTGATTGAGGCATGTAAATTGGCCAAAGGAAGAACAGTGAATATTTACATCGACAGCAGATATGTATTAGGGGTTGTACATAATTTTGGATCCCTGTGGAAAAACAAGGGCTTCTTGACCTCCACTGGAAAGCCAATCACATACCATAGCCTGATCTCTGACACCCTGAAAGCAGTCTGATTGCCTAAATCAATCACTGTATGTACATGTGAAGCCCACAGGAAAAAAATATGATTCAATTTCTCTAGGCAATGAAAATGTAGACTGAGCGGCAAGGACGGCAGCCAATCAGCCGCCAAGTGATGGGTTTGACATGTGTATGTCAAGTATTTGTAATCCAAAACAAACTTATGGGAGTTACAGTCTCAGGCCACATCGAAGGAGAAGCGTGAATGGACAAGTGCAGGGTGCAGAATGAGGGAATGGGTGTGGTGTGGCCCCAGTAGGAAGCCCTGTCTACCACGACCTTTATTCCCTTTCTATACCAAAGTAACACACGGTAAGGACCATGTGTCAAAAAAGGGGAGGTACTACAATATTTCAGCACGCTGGTACAGAAAGGGATTTACGTATTACTCATAAAAATAATGTGAGTAATGCGTTATCTGTGCCACTAATAATGTGGGGAGCTGATACAAATGAATCAGGCAGAACACCCCCAATCCCAAAGACACTTTGAACATTTACAGATGGATTTTATTGAACTAACACCCAGCGAAGAGAAAACGCATTGTCTGGTGATAGTTGATGTTTTCCCAAGGGGTGGAAGTGCTCCCACGTCTAAACAGGATGCCAGTGCAGTAGCCAAGGCATTGCTAACTGAAATAATTCCGAGATGGGGCATCCCTGAAAGGCTAAGCAGCGACAATGGAAAGCCATTTATAAATATTGCCCTACAGCAGATCAGTGATTACTTGGGAATAAAGGTGAGGCAGCATTGTGCCTACCACCCAGCGAGCGGTGCGGCAGTGGAAAGAGAGAAAACTATCCTTAAAAATAAATTGGCACAATGTTGTGAGGAACTCGAGGTGACATGGACAAAGGCATTTCCAATTGTGCTAATGTATATGAAGGAGAGGAAGAGAAAATATTTGGACGTTTGAGATTTTGTTTGCAAAGTGGCCCAATACAGGAATTGGCCAAGACCGATTTTAAAACAGATAACAGACCACTGTGAGGACGAGATATTATGTTACGATATAAAATTCTCCACAATTCTGTCTCAAATATAAAATCAAAAGAAGGGCAGCACTACCCCAACCAGCAGAAGGGAAGATGCACAATCTAGAACCTGAAGACAGGATAGTGGTGAAAGACTTCAAGAGCAAAAGCATGAAGGCGAAGAGCTGGCTGGGACCGTTCCAAGGGCTCCCTACAACACAGACAGCTGTTAAGATCGCCGAAAGAGCCACGTTGATACACGCCAGCCGTTGCAAACGTGTAGCTGACCTTGAGGAGACATCGGCCAACACCGGATCCAAAAAAGTGTAAGTAATGATTAGAAGACTCATAGAAATATGGGGCTGCATGGCAGGACGAGTCGTGAAGGCAGGGGTGTCTGGGATACAACAGCAGACGGTAATCTTAACCAAGGATGTTAAGTTGACCTTTACATGCCACTCATGCCCGTTTGGTAACCAGGACGACTATAAAAAAGGCAATAAATATTTACACAGAGATCCTTGTGTACCCAGTTACTGGCACTGAGTAGTATGCATCACGGCTACAGCTACACCTGACACGGAATATCGGTTTCCTGTTATCAAAGAAGGAGGTGCCATGGCAAGGGTAATAATAACCAAGATTCAGAAGAGCGATGAGGAAACCTGGTGGTGTGGAATAGATAGACCCTTCTCCAATATCTATAGACAGGTGAATATAGTGGTACAGCCTCGCACCCACCCCACCCGAGATGCAGTGCAGAATGTCCTCCAAGAAATAGTAGCTCCTGGACTCTAAAAGATGAATGTCCAATGACCTGCACTGCAGATGGGCGGAAAGGCCTTTTCCAAGCTGACAGAAATGGAAGAAAGAAATAAACTGAATGTGCAGCTAAAATGATCACAAATGAAAAAAGTAAAAGTGGATTCATTGAGAAAACATACAGCGCCATATTTCACTTTCCATGAAAGTGTACCATTGAGGACTCAGTGGTCTCACTGCTGTAGCAAAGGGGGATTTCCTCTGACCGTTTATGTTGTTGACAACCTTCCCAAAGCAGGGAATTTGAATGGAACTGGCAATTAATCCAGTATTGTCACAAACAGGATTCTGACTAGCATAAAACAAAGAAGTGTGAATCCTGGAAATCTGAATCAACAACAGGAATTGAAAGAGAAACTCTGCAGGCCTGACAGCATCTGTGGAGACAAAGAGATTTATTGTTTCATATCACAGATTCAGGCTACTTATGCTTTTTATTGTTTTATTGCCTGGGTAATTGTCAATTTCACTTCGCGAAACTGCATACTTACCAGAATCTCTCATTAGCTGACAGACGTCATCTGGAAAAATGCAAAATTCCTTTATCGGCTGTAATGCTGTTGCTGTTGCCCTGAGTTGGTGAAAGGCTGTCCTTCATTACCTTTTTCTTCTCCTTTATGTCGATGAGCAGCCATGTTGAATGGAGAATTTCTGTTTGTGTCCCTTTGTCTCTCTGTACCATCTCACGCTCTTCTACATTCTCCCACTCTCTGTCTGTCAATATCCCTCATTTTTCATTTCTACTCTGGAAAAGTGTTCAAATCGGAGGCTGTTCCGTGGCTTTCTCCGCACCCCCCCCCCCCCCCCAACCTCGGCCAGAGTGTGTAGAACTGGGCTTACCATCTCCAAGTAATGTCTGTGTTACTTAGGTCTGAGATCAGGTGACATTTGTTCACTCAAAACGTTATGAGCTTTTACAATTCTAAATAGTATTCATCATAGACCAGAAAAAAAGCAGATTCACTCCAATTATCGGATTTCTATGATGCCATTGCCGTTTGCCGAAAATCAATGAATGGTGACCCCAGACAATGAGAGCCATTATCTCATTGGATGCGTTATTACTACAACATTGTCCTGCAAGTCTGCAGTGTCTCCTGCGTCTCTTCATTATCCCAAAAAACTTGAAAAGACGGACAGAGAATAATAGTAGAAGAGATAGACAAATCCTTGTCGAACAGAGTAAAAAGAACTCTGCGTTGAATTAGCAGGATAGAACATAGACTAATGGGTCCACATCAGGTGGTCGGGCTTGGGAGCACGAAATAATAACGGTCTGAGCTCAAACACAAGAAGCATGCTGATCCGTTACTTTCGGGATGTTGGATAAACGATACGGCTTTTACAAGAAGTTTAAACAATGAACTTTCAATATACAGAACATTTGACAGCATGGGACACCATTAACGTCTGGTTCCTACCATATGCTTTAACTGACGAAACCACAGACACGGTTCTTCAAATCAATAAGGGCATTTAATGAAGTATTTGATTACAGTTAATCGGACTACCTTTCTGTAATAAAGCTGCTCGATGAGAATTTATATCAACTTCGTTTGTGCAGGAAAGAAGTTCACAACCGGTGACTGTCCACTGAAAATGTACAGGAAGAGGCAATCTCTTCTTGCTTTGATTTCAAACTGATGCCTTCACCTCTTTAACCTGACCGGATAAACAGTATGCGTTCATCCTCTGGGGGCCGAATTACCGCCTGAATATGCACAGAGGGAAACTCATATCAAGAGACCAGGGTAATTGTGGTGAATTTACCTGGAGTGGTGTGTGAGTTGGTGCTAACAGTGGGCAGTAAGGGCTAAAGCATTAGCACTGACATTGATCCTTGTACCAACAGCTCCTCACTCACTTTCTGCCTCATTCATCTCAGTCATCATTGACTATCAGTTTATCCTACTTTCCCTTCGAAACTTTACTTTTGTTCCGGACCACTTTCGGATGTCCACTTGGAAACTACAGTTTTTTCAAACGAAATTCTGGAGAATGCACATCACTCTTTGGGAAAGGCTTCACTGCCCAACCAGAATTACTCAAGAGATTGAGATGGTAAGTTACTTTACTTCGTCCTCGAAGTGCTTAACACAGTGATAGAGCCATGATGTCGATAGGTAGGGAGTTCCAAGAATTAGACATAGCGACATTGAATGAACAGCGAGATATTTTCAGCTCAAAAAGGCGAGATCCTTAGAGGGGATTTGCAGTGACAATTTATTCGTGTATGTGCTGCCATGGCTGCCAGCGGATTTGGTGGAAGCTCGTACAATTGCAACATTTAAGAGGCATTTGAATTTGTATATGAGTAGAAAAGGTTTGGAGGGAAAGGGGCCATGTGCTGGCAAGAGGGACCAAATTGGGTTGGGATTTCCGTTCAGAATGGACAGGTTTTAACGAAGGGTCTGTTTCCCTGCAGTACATCTCTATGACTCTATGGTTCCAGTTGGATGCAATCAATCACTGGATTCCTTCTGGCAGAAACGGGACTGTTCTCTCTGTGGAAGCAGAAAATGGTTTTCATTCAGATTAGCCACAAGAAGAGAAATAAATCTTAATTTCCTGACTTGGAATTTTATCCAGGCCTGGGCGATTCAAACCCAGACTCTGAAGCAGGGACTCCACTGAAGTTGACAATAACCCTTTCGACCTAACCTGTACAAACTCTTGTGCCTATCGTTCTTTGTCCCCACATTTTGAAGCACCGGTCCTTGCCGTGGGTGGGGAAGGAGCTAACTACTGCCTCGCAGAAAAACCGTGGGGTCAGAGACCCGATCGATCTGTCATGCAGCAGGGATTGCATTGCTCAGAACAGACGTGTTTGCTGTGTGGGACTGAAATAGCTCGATCACACACAGATATGGTGTAACAGCTGCCAGCAGATGTGGAGACGGTTGGGACAGTTTCAGTCCCACTCTGGGAAAAAAAAAACTGGATCCTAAATTCAGGGGAGAAAAGTGTCACAGATAGAAGGCTGAAAATTGGTTTGGGAACGATATGAGTCATGACCGAATGGCGGGCATACCATATGGGCTGAAAGCTCTAACTGTCCTCCGATGCCTCTGGTCTCTCACCATCCAGTACCTAAAGAAATAGAAACAGAGTTAATCGTGCATTTCGAAGTCCTCCTCTCATAACTCGGCGAGGTGAGAGATGAAACAGTTCTGCTATTAAATTTTGAGACTGGGAGAATGTTTGCAGATGGAGTAATAAAAGAGAAACTGAGTATAAAGTTGAGAGTCAGGAGATATTCAATAAAAAGGTAGACTGAGATGGACATGGAGTAATAAGTGTCACTGGTCTTGAAGACTTAACTCGGTTTTCCATTCCAAGATTCTACCAGACCTGCTGAGATTTTCCCGCAATTTCTTTTGTTGGTACTGAAACAGAAGGGAAAAGTCTGATCCTGGACCAATCAGCTATGTCTGCTCTGAGGACGTTTGAATTCCCTGTTCGAACAAATCACTTCTGACCCACACGGAAACCTCACTATCCTGCATCACCCCCACCCCTGTTACTGACAATAAACTGTTCATTACGTAAACACATATGGGGACACAACAACATCATTTACCGAGTGAATTGGGAAAATTTCAGTGAGAGTTCCATTCGGTTTCCATCAAAGCATTCTCATTCAGTTAATTCTATTGCAGCACCATTTGACATGCAGCTGTCATTGTCATGTGGCCATTCGCATTCGACGTCTCAGGACATTTTGGTTGGGGCACATTTGGAATGGAACCTCACGATTTGGAAGGGACATCGTTTATAGCATATTCAGCTGAACTGATAACCTTGTATCTTGCACCTGCAGTACAGTGGAGACAGTTTTCACTCAGAAACCAAGAGATGATCAAAAATGGAGGAAAAAATTGTGTCAACAAAACCTGCCTCAGCGAGTGAATTCGCTTTTGCAACATTAATGGAGAGCGGCAAACCTATTAACAAACAACAGCGCCCTGCGTGGGTCTCGACCCCACACAATTGAGATTAAAGGTCTCAAGCTGTACCGACTGAGCGTACCAGGGCAGGATTGGTGTTGCTTAATTTATCATCTCATACTGACTTTAATTCAGCTGACACGGCAATTTTCAAAAATCTCGTTCATTCCTCCCCATTGCAAATAAAATTATCCAAGTCGTTCAATTCTCATATTTATTCCTTCAGACCATGGCAATCCATTTAGGCCTTGCCCCGGGATTTACTATTCTCTGTTAATATTTTCATATTTTGACCCTGATCCTTAGGTCGCCGAAGTGATTCCCAAACACTCTGTCAGACTGCAAATCAATCGGGAAAATACCTCAGGAAACCAAATCATTTCTGATTAGAGTGGAGGGAATACCACCTGCTGAAGAGACAGAGTCCTCACAATCAACACTTTCTTTGTTCTCCCTGCCTACAAAGTTTGCCACTTCTAATATTCGAGAAAGGAATTCTGATTATAAAATGTTTTGAAAACAGGAACAATCTTCTGAAGCCGTTTTCAATGTGAATTAGAATTTTTTTACCCTTTCCCACGGTAACAGCCATTCCTGAGGAAGGAGTTTCCATGAGCTGTGTCCCAGGGCTGGGCAGGAAACCGCTGATTGAAACTGCAGTGGCCCCTTTCTGTTGGCAGCAGGCGCTTGTAGAGAGTGAGGTCACATTTTGCTGCACGTGACTGTCTCACTCATTGCGGACTCAGGGTCAATCATGGATGAGTTCTCGTGGTTGTATTGTCAGTACATGCTCGATCTCAATACTTGATGTGAAATATTTGAGGCTCTGTGCTCTTTTTGGGCTTGGATAACCAACATTTCAGCCAAATGCTCTGATCATTTGAGACACAACAACTGGCAGCAAAATTGTGCGTGTACTCATCCAAACGCACAGTGATCGAGAGGATGTGGAGAGCAGTGGTTCGCATTATTTTAAGAATCAGTTGCTCATGTTCCCGTGTTTATCGCAGAGAGGGTGAGAGACCCGAGGAGTAACAAACACACCCACAAAGCAATATCAGGACCTGTGTCGTTCAGTCATAAAAAGCTGCCTGCAGTTGTTCTATTGCAAAGTTGGGTTTCAAACCCACGACGCAATAGAGACTGGATCCTAAACCCAGCATATTAAACCTCTCTGGATTAGTGGTGCTAGAAGAGCACAGCAGTTCAGGCAGCATACGGGGAGCAGTAAAAATCGACGTTTCAGGCACAAGCCCTTCATACAAGGTTTCGCCCGAAACGTCGATTTTACTGCTCCTCGGATGCTACCTGTACTGCTGCGCTTTTCAGCACCACGAATCCTGAATCTGGTCTCCAGCATCTGCATTCATTGTTTTTACCGACATTAAACCACTCGGCGACGCTCCCTGACGATAACTAAGTGCTAAACCTGTCAAGACTAATGTTTCAGCATCGCTTCACTTCAGAAGATTTCCCTGGCACTTTCTATGAATACCTTAGCATAATTAAAAAAAATATTTGCAACGATTTGAAAGGTTTGCACGGTGTGGACATTATTGAGAAGCTGAATATTCTTCGACAGTTTTCCCCGGAGCTTCAGGCCTGAGGGATGTCCTTGGAAAAGTTTACAAAATCATGAGGTAGACGAGCAGAGAACATAGTCAATCTACACTTTTTCAGAAGTGACGTGAGTTTAAAGTGAGATAGCATCGGTTTAATGTGAGAGCAGTACAATTTGAAAGGGATGTGAGCGACACTTGTTTTTAATACAGACATATTTGTGCATGTGGAATAAATTGCCACATTTAGTGGCAGAGTTTGGTGCACTCACTACACTTCAAAGGCATCTAAATGGGTATGCAGACAGGAATTGTTCGGAGAGATAAGGGACAAATATTGGCAAATATGTTTAGATTAGTTACGGTCATCTGTTCAACAGGTGCAAGGTGGATAGGAAGGTTTGCTTCCCTGCTCGGTAGTTCTGTGACACTCCAGTACCTGACAACAGTTTGAATAGACCACTTGCAAAAACGCATGCTGTTTGTTTCGAAGTCAGCGTGTTTGAAATTTAATTTTTTTCATGAGGCATAATGTTTTAAAATGACACAGAGAGGAATGTTTTCCAGACATTTACAGACAATGGCCATTCTCCTTGATACATTGTCAAGTTCTCCATGAAATAATTTCGTTGACTAAAAAAGAACCTCACAAATCGTGTTATCCCCTCAACTCTCCAGTGAATCCAAAAACTGACAGCTCTTAACGTGGACCAGGTGCAAAACTGATTATCAGACACACAAACTCATTACTTCTGTCTGTGGGGCAGTGCGAGACGTGTATGTCAAGAACTGCTCACACAAATAACACCGAAGCAATTCCAAACGGAGCTTCCCGACATTCTGGAGATTTGGTGCATTGCCAAGTAACAGAAAATGCTCAAGTAACATTATACAAAACAGGAAAATGTACCATGCAAAGTGAATATTACCAATTATATTCTCGATTAAATTATGTCAACAATGCGCTGGTGCCTCCATCTGATCGAGCGAGCCCATCTCCAGCCTCCATCACCAGGACAGGAATGAAGGAAATGAGAGAAATATAACAAAGTTTCACGTTGCGATTGCTCACCTTTTAGCCACAACAACAAAAAACAAGGGAGCAGATTCATTGCAGGATCTGGCTTCACAACATCAGTGAAATAAGGACGTCCACTCACTTTCAGGGAAAACTGTGAACAACTCACATTGTCCAGAATATGAATACACAGCGCAGGCTGTTTAGTTCCCATATTCTACTGCTGCACCGACATTCATACGATAATGTACCTTTCAAAGAGAGCGTTTGGAGCTGTGGAATCACAGTGGCAGCTGTTTCTCCTCGCTCTTACTGCCGCCCTTGGTCGTGTAGGGCCTGCAATTCTCATCTTACACGCGGTAGTTGAGTGTGCAATTCTCTGTTGTGGAAAAGCGGAGTGTCTTGGAGCAGAAAGATGTGTTGTTCGGATGTTTCTGGAGTTCTTGTTGAAAGGTTCGGTTACGCTAGGTAGATGGTTTGCAGACTTTTCCTCCCTTTCTGGGTGACATTCTCAGCGCTGTAGAGGTTCCTGTGAAGCGCTGCTCTCATGTTTTGGTACGAATTCATTTGGTTTCATTCCCACTGCTTCCGTTTGTTGGGATTGCAGATTGGGTCCAACGTATGGAATCCGTGGATGAGTGCCCTGCTTCCATGAATTGTCTGGCTGTCTTCTGCTTGACCTATCCTATTTATGTTGTGCTATTCTAGTCGAATGTGTGGCCCCTGCCGTTTGTACGTCTTGCTACTAGGGACTGCTGGATTGATGCCCACACAAATTCTTTGCCAAATACCAATATCCACCCACCTTCATTCGCAAATGCATGGCACACAAAGTTCGCAAAGTGGATTTGCTATGAGGTAATTTTTAAATCATGCTTCCCTGTGTTAAAAACAAATTCTGGAAAACGATATCCAGATTCTTCCGAACACTCGGACATATGACAGCACAGAAACCGATGGCCTCACTCAGATAACAACTCACGAGATAGCAAGGCCCAATACACCATCATGTGCAGTTCAAACGTGGTTGACGAGATTCCACGCATGGACTGCACGAAACACGACATAGGAGAAAGAGGATGACAACTAGAGAGCTGCATTCATAATTTCATCTGGACTGTAAAAACGCCTCGGACAGCTGTTCCTTGCAGTTATGCACAGAATATTGAATGTCTCTGATTCCAGGGCTTGGAATTCGGATGATATGACCGTCTGCAGCACTGGTTACTTCCTTATGTGAGGTAACTCCTGATGGAACGCATGTCACACTCTATTGCTCATTGAGAAATACATCCAAAATAGGAGCTTAGAGCAGCATTTCTGTTGTCCTTCTGGGGCTGTCCCTGACATGCCCTGTGGCACTGCACTTATTCTGTGTTTCCTGAGGGTTCGGCACATGCTTCCACGATCGTATTATGGGCAGTAATCTGCATTTTCCCTTCAATAACGGGTGTGTGAAGCGGAGATCCACCATTCTCTCTTCTATTTTTCTCTTCTTATGCACAACTGCAATACAGTAAAGGATCAATTGATATTGAAAGATGATATACAGAGGCGTATGAAATACTGAAGTTTTAATGACATTTATGCAATGGTTAGAGATTACCTTGATTCAGGAAATAAGGATGTAAAGTCTGTTTGGCTGGAGTGGAGGAACAGTGAGGAATGAACTCACAAGCATGTGTAGTTTACAAGCCCACTCGCAGTAACCACAAAGCGAAATAAATCGTACAAGGGGGAAAAATGCATGTGAGTGACAAAAATGGCAATAGTCATGCGTGATCTTAACTTGCCATCTAAAACTCTCGGTTCCATTGTAAAAACGTTTGGACAACCAAAATAAGAAAAATCCCACTTGTCCCATAAAACATCACGATGGATATCTTGGTAATTGATTACTCTATTGGTGACTTAATTTTCCTATTCTCTTGGAAACCATCTCTTTAATTGTGAGCATCAGAAAAGGCTTCATTTTGCCAGCAAGAAATAAATATGTGATTAAGCTTTTTTGGTTTCATGAATAAGAACACTGAGACTCCTCTGCACCACACTTCTTTTGCGTTTCTATCGATTTTAACACTAGTGTGTCTTTTGATTCTTCCCAACAAAGTATATGACCTCGCATTCCCTCCATGAAACTGCATCTGCCAAGAATACTCCAATTGTTGGAGGGAATCCTGAGGAACAGAATGTACATGTATTTGGAAAGGCGAGGACTGATTCGGAATTGTTAACATGGCTTTGTGCGTGGGAAATCATGTCTCACAAACTTGATTGAGTTTTTTGAAGAAGTAGCAACGAAGATTGATGAGGGCAGAGCAGCAAATGTGATCGATATGGACTTCAGTAAGGCGTTCAATAATGTTCCCCATGGGAGACTGATTGGCAAGGTTAGATCTCATGTAACAATAGTGGACGTAACACCGACCCTTGTGGTACGCCGCCAAGACCTGGACACCAAGAAGAACATGTTCCAACAACTACAACACCGTTTTCTTTTTTGCAAGCCAATTACTGATCAAAGCTGCAATCTCTCCCACAGTTCCATTCCTCTGCATTTTGTATAATAGCCTATTGTGGGGAAACTTATCGAACAACTTGCTGAAACCCATATACACCACATCAACCGGGTTACTGTCATCTACCTGTTTGGTCACTTTGTCAAAAAAGTCAACAATATTCGTTAGGCAAGGCCTACCCTTCAAAAAACCGTGCTGAATGTCCCTGATCAGATTATTCATTTCGAGATGGTCATAAATCCTATCTTTAATAACCTTTTCCAACACGTTACCAACAACTGCAGTGAGACTCACTGGTCTGCAATTAACAGGGTTGTCTCGATGAAACTTTTTGAACAAGGGAACAACATATGCTCTGCTGCATTTCACAGGCACTATTCCTGTAGACAATGATGATTTGACGATCAATTCCAAATGCTCATCAATCTCTTCCCTTGCTTCCCAGAGGATCCTAAGACAGATCCCATCCGGCCCAGGGCACTTGTCTGTTTTCACACTCTTCAGTATATCTATCACCTAATCATTGTGAACCTCAATATCTACTACACTAGATGCAAGTATCTATATATCTTCGTCGCCAACATTTACATTTTCTATCGCGAACAATGTCGAAATATATTTATTTAGTGCTTCCTCTATCTCTTCTTACTCCAATCAAAACTTCTCACTATTATCATTCATTGTCCCAAATTTAACTCTCGTCATTCTTTTATTCCTGACATACCTATGGAAAGCCTTAGGGTTAGCCCTGATCCTATCTGCCACCAACTTCTCATGTCTCCTCCTGGTTCTTCTCAGCTCTCTTTTTAGGTCTTTCCTGATGTCGTTGGAACCCTCGAGCGCTCGAAATGAGTTTTCATGTTTTGTTCTAACATAAGACTTCTTGTTCTTTTTGACCAGGGGTTCCATTTCCTTAGTAAAACACGGCTCATGCGTTCAATATCTTCCTCCCTGCCTGCCAGGTACACACTTATCTAGGACACACAGGAGTTTTTCCTTGAATAAGTTCCACATTTTTAATGTGCTCACTCCCTACAGTTTCCTACCCGATGCTACGCTTCCTAAATCTTAACTCATTGCATCATAATTTCCCTTCCACCAGCTGAAACTCTTGCTCCGTGGAGTACACCTATCCCTTTCCATCACGAAAGTAAACCTGAGAGAATTGTGATCGCTGTCTCCAAAGTGCTCACCTACTTCCAAATCTAAAACCTGGCCAGGCTCGTTACCCAGTACTAAATCGAAAGCGCTTCTTCCCTTGAAGGCATGTCTACATACTGTGTCAGGAAGCCCTCCTGCACTTACTGAACAAAAACTGATCCATCTATATTACTCGTACTGTAGTGATCCGAGTCAATATTTGGATATTGGCTTGAGTGTTCCAGAGTTTTTCATTGTCCCAGAGTCCAGATGAAGTTTGCATTCCTCATGTACGTAGGCGAGAATTTTTTCAATGTCTCAGATCAGTTTCTGTCCCGAGAACATCAGAGTCAATGTCCCTTCCTCTACTCGGACCGACAGTTCACACTTCTTCATTCTCCTCTGATTCCATTTCCCAAAGAGTTTCTCAAGATTTCCAAAGCTGAAGCCTAAGATATATAGTTTGATTCCTAAACATTTTTCCAACTGCCAACTGACAATATTTTCAAAATATCCCTTCACAATCCTCTGGCTTGCACCATGTCCAGGGATGAGAAGTCCAGTTTGGTGGAGAGAGTTCCTAGGCTGGTGAGTTTCACTTTGGAACAAAGATGGTTAAGTGGCAATTTCCTGCGGTTGTTTGTAATGATGGGAGAGGGAGCGGTGGGGAATGATCACTCTGACGAGCAGGAGGAAGTGTTGCCAATGACCAGAGTCAGAGAACAGAGGACAAGGGATTAAAGGAATCTAATGAAAAGCAGCACTTCTGCTCAGGGCGTTCAATAACAACTCCAGAAACCCGATGTGTCGAGCAGTGTATCTGGAAAGAGAAACAGAGATAATGTTTTAAATGTGGAGCATTTCTGATGAAGAACTCAAGTTTCCCAAGTCCAATCAAATTACAGGCCTGGTTTGCAAAACAGGGTTTTTGAACTTTGACTTGTCACAGCAGGAAAGATTCCATAACGTCGTCAACAGGATTCGAACCTACGTGGGACAAGCCCAATGGATTTCTAATCCATCGCCTTAACCACTCGGCCATGACTACAGACAGCCCCGTGCTCTCAGCACTGACCAAATCAGTCGTGATCTCATTGAAAGCTGCCACTGACTTGAGTTAAATGTTTCCATCTCCATTCATACCTTTGCTGTCATTTGTAAGGTGCGAGACACCAATGTAAAAGAAGAAAAGCACAAAGTTAGGAAAAGATATTTGCAGCCAAATTGAGTCAAAATTATTTATTGAAAGGAAAATCACACTTGGCAATTTGCTAGATCTCTTTGCGAACATGACCAGCAGAGGGAATCAAGGGAGCTATTGATCTGAGCATTCTTGGACATGAAACAAACAAAGGTTAGTGACATATTCATTTCTTTTTCTGGCGAACGAAATGGTCTTTCCTGATGGTTACAATGAAAGAGATGGTTCCCAATAAAAGACAGAGATTACGTCGCATGTATATATACTTCAATGTGATACGATTCATTTTCAGCCCCTCATTACCCCAGAGATTGAGGGGGTGAGTTACTTTTCTTCACGCTTCAACTCCACAGCATGAAGGTACAGACATGAAACCGCTAGAGATGGAGTTCTTGAATTGGGAACCAGCGACACTGAAGGAACTAGGCAAAAGTGAGGACTGCAGATGCTGGAAGCCTGAGTTTAGATCAGAAAATGCTGGAAAAGCACAGCAGCCTCCGAGGAGCAGGAAAGTCGACGATTCTGTTGCCAGTCTTTCTGCGTTCCGCAAACAATTTTCGTTTTTGACTCAGATTTCCAGCAACTGCATCTATTTGTATTATGTTAACATTCATAATGTTTTGGACAAAACCAATGACCTGCTGGCATCGGAAAATCGGCAGAAGTACTGGTACACCGATACGTTAGCTGAACAATACAACCATTCCATGAGCGGGAACATGATTCAGGCCACGGTGCTGAGAGTACCGAATCCTCACAAGTAAATAACAAGAAAAGCCGATAGATACTATCGTATTTGGTGTAAATAAAACTCCCTTTCTGAACATTTTCATTGTAGATTATTTTCAACTTGTCTTCGTAGATTTACAAAGTGGGAAATGGCCATTCCGCCTGTGTGCATTGCAGCGAATCAGAAAGCCATCGATTCTAGTCGCAGTTTCCAACTTTGGCCCAAAGTCTCGTGTGTTCTAATGTTCCCAGGGCAAATGCCAATGACTTTATCCTGTGTTCTTAAATGGCACAAGAATGGGGCAGCAGTATCACACCTCCACAACGACTTGCAACTCTTTTGAGGAACTCATGCTCATTTTCACCCACAAAGGGAGACACACAGAAAGATAGCCCCAAACCGACATAGGTCTACGTTATGGTGAGCTGGAATTTGAAATGGACAATAGGACAAATGCAAGTTTTAAATGCAGAAGCACAGAAGCGATGTCCCGGCAGGACTTCGCAAGGGAGCGTCAACATGGGGCACTGTTAAAGTGAGACATTCCCCTCGAGCGAGGTGCGACACGAACGTGCAAACTTCTGTATCCGAAGTACAGACGCGTTATCCATTAAGCCACTGGCCCAAGAAACACGCTCACCGCTGGCAGAATGTCGATATGTAATGCCCTGGACTTTCACGGAATCAGAATTAAAAAGGTGAACAAGCAACGAAGATAATCACCAAGACTGCTTCACTTCGAAGTTTCCAATTTGTGAAGTAGTGCCTTTCACTGGCAAAGGAGAAACATTTGTCCTCAGCTGTCTGCTTCAGGGTCGCCTCCTTCTCTGCTGGAAGTTTCCATCGTTTTATTCACAGTCACGACGCGATTTCATGATCCACTCCAGTGAAAACGTGTCATGGTGTCATCTAAGCAAGACCCTGCCGAAACTCAGCGAAAGACATCTGGTCATTTCGAGCTCAGGATGTGGAATTAGACGAGCTGCGTGACACCTTTTATTGGCGCCGCCACTTCACTGCAAATTAGCGGCTCAAAACGAGCCGTTGTTAGCATCAGCTTGATTTGTACCTTCCTGCAGTGCATTTGCTAAACAACATCAGATAGATCCCATCCGGCCCAGCTGACTTATCTATTTTCACACTCTGCAGTATTTCTACTATCTCTTCCTTGTGAACCTCAATCTCTTCTAGTCTAGACGCAAGTATCTCTGTATCTTCCTTGCCAACATTTTCATTATCTATAGCGAACTCTGTCGAAAAATATTTATTTAGTGCTTCCTCTATCTCCACTGACTCCACACACGACTTCCCACTATTATCCTTGATTGTCCCAAATTTAACTCTCGTCATTCTTTTATTCCTGACATACCTATGGAAAGCCTTAGCGTTAACCCTGATCCTATCTGCCAACAACTTCTCATGTGTCCTCCTGGCTCTTCTCAGCTCTCTTTTTAGGTCGTTCCTGATATCGTTGGAACCCTCGAGCGCTCTAACTGAGTTTTCACGTTGTGTCCTAACATAAGACTTCTTATTCTTCTTGACCAGGGATTCCACTTCCTTAGTAAACCACGGACGCGTTCTATATCTTCCTCCCTGCCTGACAGGTACATACTTATCTAGGACACACAGGAGCTTTTCCTTGAATAAGCTCCACATTTTTAATGTGATCATCCCCTACAGTTTCCTACCCCACTCTGCGCTTCCTAAATCTTACCTCATTGCATCGTGATTTCCCTTCCACCAGCTGAAACTCTTGCTCCGTGGAGTACACCTATCCCTTTCCATCAGGAAAGTAAACCTGAGAGAATTGTGATCGCTGTCTCCACAGTGCTCACCTACTTCCAAATCAAAAACCTGGCCAGGCTCGTTACCCAGTTCTAAATCGAACGTGGCTTCTTCCCTTGAAGGCATGTCTACATACTGTGTCAGGAATCCCTCCCGCACACACGGGACAAAAACTGGCCCATCTATTGTACTCGTACTGTAGTGATCTCAGTCAATATTTGGATATTGTCTTGAGTGTTCCAGAGTTTTTCATTGTCCCACAGTCCAGATGAAGTTTGTATTCCTCACGTACGGGAGCGAGAATTCTTTCAATGTCTCAGATCAGTTCCTGTGCCGAGAACATCAGAGTCAATGTCCCTTCCTCTACTCGGACTGACAATTTACACTTCTTCAATCTCCTATGATTCCATTTCCCAAAGAGTTTCTCAAGATTTCCAAAGCTGGAGCCTAAATTATATGGTTTGCTTCCTAAACATTTTTCCAACTGCCAACTGACAATATTTTCACAGTATCTCTTCACAATCCTCTGGCTTGCACCATGTCCAGGGATGAGAAGTCCCATTTGGTGGAGAGAGTTCCTAGGCTGGTGAGATTCACTTTGGAACAAAGATGGTTAAGTGGCAATTTCCTGCGGCTGTTTGTAATGATGGGAGAGTGAGCGGTGGGGAATGAGCATTCTGACGAGCAGGAGGAAGTGTTGCCAATGGACAGAGTCAGATAACAGAGGACAAGGGATTAAAGGAATCTAATGAAAAGCAGCACTTCTGCTCAGGGCGTTCAATAACAACTGCAGAAACCCGATGTGTCGAGCAGTGTATCTGGAAAGAGAAACAGAGATAGATTAGATTCCCTACTGTATTCAAACGGGCCCTTCGGCCCAACAAGTCCACACCGATCCTCGGAAGAGCAAACCACCCAGACACATTCCCCAACATTTCCCCCTTCACCTAACACTACGGGACAATTTAGTATGGCCAATTCACCTGGCCTGCACATCTTTGGACTGTGGGAGGAAACCAGAGCACCTGGAGGGGACCCACACAGACACAGGGAGAATGTGCAAACTCCACACAGACAGTTGCCTGAGGCGGAAATTGAACCCAGGTCTCTGTCGCTGTGAGGCAGCAGTTCTAACCACTGTTTTAATGTTTTAAATGTGGAACATTTCTGATGAAGAACTCGAGTTTCCCAAGTCTAATCAAATTACAGGCCTGCTTTGCAAAACAGGCTTTCTGAACTTTGAATTGGCCCAGCAGGGAACCATTCATAACGAAGACAGCAGGATTCGAACCTACGTGGGGAAACCCCAATAGATTTCTAATCCATCGCCTTTACCACTCGGCCATGACTACAGCCAGGATGCTCTCGTTGAGCACTGACCAAATCAGCCGTGATCTCATGGAAAGCTCCACTGACTTGATAAGTCAAATGCTTCCATCGCCTTTCATCCCTTTGCTGTCATTTGTAAGGTGCGAGACACCAATGTAAACGAAGAAAAGCACAAAGTTAGGAAAAGACATTTGCAGCCAAATTGAGTCAAAATTATTCATTGAAAGGAAAACCACACTTGGCAATTTGCTAGATCTCTTTGCGAACATGACCAGTATTGGTAATCAAGGGAGCTATTGATCTGTGTATTCTTGGACATGAAACAAAGTTTAATGACATATTCCTTTCTTTTTCCTGCGAAGGAACCGATCTTTCCAGATGCTCACAATGACAGAGAATTTTCCCAATTAAAGACGGCAAATAAGTCCCATCTCACGCTGACACCATCGTGAACGCTGGTATTTCATAGTGCCCCAGAGTCAGGGTCAATTCCCGCCTCAAGCAACTGAATGTGGCTGCGTGCGCTTGCTCTGGTTTTCTCCCACAGTCCAAAAATGTACCGGTTTGTTGAAATGGCCGCGCTAAATTGACGGGGTTAAAGGAGAGGAATGCATTTGGGCTCGGGTGGGTCGGTATGGAGTTGCTGGGCCGAAGGACCTGTTTCCACATTGTAAGTATTCTAATGTACAGTAATCAATGACCAAGGTACGGCGCACGTTGTGCGATGGGGCACATATATGACTTTTCGGTTGTTTTTTTTCAAAGTTTCTTTGCAATTCAAACGGGAGAGGAAGAAGGGAAATGAATGTCTCCCATAATTCTTGCCTTCTTTTATCATTCACAGGCGGTATTTTTTCCTGTACGTTTTTTTTTTACACTGTGGTTACTGTTAGTGTTCTTGTAAGCCACACCAGCTGGATTCCTCTTTCCTCAATGTTCCTCATCTCTACCCAAACACACTTTCCATCCTTATCTCCTGAATCAAAGTAATCTCTAACCATTGCATAATTGCCACGGAAACTGGGCTTTTCACACGCCTGTGTATGTCATTTCCCAATATTAATTAATCATTTACTGTGTTGCAGTTGCGCACGAGAAGAGGAAAACCAAATTTAGGCCGGTGGTCCTGGGTTTGAAACACACGTAATTGCAGCTAAAACGCAGATTACTGCACACAATGCGATCACGGAAGCATGCACCGAACCGTCAGGAAGCACACAATAAGTACAATGCTGGATGTCATTTCAGGAACAGGACCAGAAACACAACAGAAATACGTCTCTTGGGTAATATTTTGGACGTATGTCTCAATGAGCTATCGTATTTAACATATGTTCCATCGGGAATTACCTCACACAAGGAAGTAACCAGTGCTGCAGACGGTCATATAATCCGAGTTCCAAGTCCCGGAGTCAGAGACACTCAGTGCCCTGTGTGTACCTACAAGGAACAGCTGTGCATGGGGTTTACAGGGTAACTGAACTGCATGAATGCAGCTCGATGGTCGTCTCTCTGCTTCTCCTCTATAGTTTTCTGTGCAGTCCCTGCGTGCAATCTTGTCAACTACGTTTGTCCGGCACAAGATGGGCATTGGTCACTTGTCTCTGAGAGAGGCTGTTGGTTTATGTGTTGTCATAATTCTGAGTGTAAGGAGGAATCTGGCTGTCAGTCCCCAGAAACTTACTTTAATAAGTGGAAGCATGCTTTTTAACTTGCCGCGTGGCATATACTCGTTGCAAAGTTCGTGCATTGCGAATCACGTTGAAGGACTATCCAATTTTGGCAAAGGATTTGTGTGGCAGTCACGAGTTGCCACGACCAGCTATCCCTAGTACGGACAAATGGCAAGAACTACAAATTCGATTAGGGCAGCACAAGTTTAATGTAACAGGGCAAACAGAAGGCAGCCAGAAGATTTCTGGGTGTAGAGCAATCACCCAAGGTACATTTTCATATGAAAGTCTGTGCATCAGTAGAACCTGGGACCAAAGTAGTCTACGTTGATTATTCGTATTCCAGACAACTTGCGATGTTCCCCGTTTACTCTGAAAGTGAATAGGCATAGTTATTTCATCGTTATTTCGAAAGAAGATCCTGCATTGAATGTGTTCGCCGTTTTTTGATGCTGTGGCAAAAAGGTGGGCGATGTGAAACGTTGCTATACTTTCATTTCCTCCATTACTGTCCTGGTGAGGGAGAAAGGTGATTGGCTCTCTCAATCAGATGGGGGCACCGGAGCATTGATGATCTAATTTAATCACGGATATAATTGGAAATGTTCACTTTTAATGGTTCGTTGTTGTGTTTTTTTTTATGATACTTGAGCACTTTCTGGGACTTGACAATACACTAAATCTCCAGTAGGTTTGGAATTGCCTCGCTGTTATTTGTGCGAGCAGTTCATGTCAGAGACGACTCACAGTGCCTCACAGAAAGCATTTAAGCTTCGGTGTGTCTGATCATGGTACTGCCTTTTCAGTTTTGATTCTTTTCCACGATAACAGGTGTCAGTTTTTGGATTCGCTGGAGAGCAAAGTGGGTAATGCGATATGTGAGGTATTTTTCTTCAGCCAAAATCTTTGATGGCGAACTTGGGAAAATGTCAAGAAGAATGGTCATTGGCAGCAAAATCCAGAAAACCTTCATCTCTGGATCGGTTGGGCTCATCCACCCTCCAAACAAAATAGCCAAACTCGCTGGCTGAGGAACAAACAACATGCATTTTTTTTGCAAATGGTGTATTCAAACCATTGCCGGTGGCTGGAGCATCTCAGACTTATCGAGCATGGAAACAAATCCCGCGATCCAACTTGCCCTTGCTGAATAGATAACCGAAATTAATCCATACATTTCTGCCAATATTTGTGCCTTATCTCTCCGAGGTCTTCCTGTCTATACACCCATTCAGATGCCTTTGAAATGTTGTGAGTGCACCAGACTCTGCCACTAAATGTGGCAATTCATTCCACACACACAAAAGGTCTGTGTAAAAAAACATGTGTCCCTCACATCCCTTTTACATTTTTCCTCTCTCACATTAAACGTTTGCTTTGTAGATTTGAACTTGCGTGTCTTGTGAAGAAGTGCTCCCTGATTATTTACTCTGTCTGTCTTCCTCATGATTTTATAAACTCCTGTGAGGCCATATCTAAGCACTGAAGCTCCTGGGAATCTGACGAAGCCTATTCAGTTTCGTTCTCCTGTCCAAGCAGTGCAAACCTTGCAAATTCTTGTAAAAGTTTCCTAAACTTACACTTGCAAGAAGTGTGTCCAGCTGCAGCACCTGTTTGACCATGTGGCCACTCTGGAGCTGCGGGTGGACTCACTGTGGAGTATCAGCAATTCTGGAGAGTTATGTTGCCTCCCAGGTGCTCAGGCCAGGGATGTCACCCATCGGCTGAAGAGCATTCGAAAAGGGGATCGTGAACAGCCAGTTGTCTTGGTGCATACAGGCACCCACGAAAAAAAATACGAGATGAGGACCTGCAGGGAGAATTCAGGGAGCTAGGAGAGAAATTAAAGAGGAGGACCTCAAAGGTAGTAATCTCGGGATTACTACCGGTGCCATGTGACTGCCAGCGTAGAAATGAATAAAAAAAACGGCACGGTGAACACGTGAGTTGAGGAATGGTGCTGCAGGGTGGGATTCAGATTTGTTGGATTTTGTGACCAGTTCTGGGGAATGTGGGACTATAAGAAAATTGACGATCTACATCTGAACCAGACGGAAACGTATGTCATTTCGGGAATTTTTGCTACTTCTGTTGGGGAGGTTTTATACGAATGTGGCAGGGGACTGGGAACCACAAGAGTAAACAAGTCGGCAGTGAGGTGGAAACTGGAAACGCTAAGAATCTGGAAGATAGCATTAATAATGGGAAAAGTAGGCAGAGAGCAGATGAATGCAAAAGAACTGGTGGCCTGAAAATGCATCGACTTTAATGCATGGAGTATAGACAGATGAATTTAGGGCTTAGGTTGGTGCCTGGAATATGTGGTTATTGCGATTCTCGGGGAATGTGTATGTGTGTCTCTTTCTGTGGGAGACACGACGTGGGTAATAACACAGTGTGACTATGTCAAACTTCAATCCCATTGTTGTGTCATCTAAGATCAAAGCGAGAACCTCACTGCCATTATTCTGGAAACATCAGAACACATAAGGTGATGGACCAAGGCTGGAAACTGGGAATAGAATAGATGAATGTCTTTAAACCAGACTGCACCATGGGCAAAATGGGATTTTCCAATCTGCAAAACTTGAAGACGAGTAGAAACCAATCTGCAGTGGAACTGATCAGAAATTAAATGGAAAATCCATTTCATCGAGAATAAGTGCAAGAGCGTCTGTCTTCATTCCGTGTAATCTCGTTGTTAGGATTTGGAACTCTAACCGCAATAGTGTTGGTTTTATACTCGGACAGGGAATGCATGTTTTATTGTGCAAATATATCTTGGTACCAATATTTCTTACCACTGGTCCGAACGTGTTAATGCTTGGTTTTGTGCCAGGTTATCAAAAACCAAAACATTGAATTTACAATCTTAACAGGACTTCATCAGCTGTCATGCTACTTTCATTTTCCTGAGCTGGTGGAAGGCTATGTTTTAATGGCTACATTTCCTTTTAGTTTCCGTTATTAAGCAGTCACGCCGAATGGAGAATTGTTTCTTTCAGTGTCTGCCTCAATATGTGTCTTTGTTTTTTCCATATTTGTCTCTGTATCCTCCTGGGCCTTTTTCACATTCTCCGACTCTCTGGCTGTCCATATCCCTCATTTCCCATTTCTGCTCTTGAAAAGCCTGACATTCAGAGACAGTTTGAGATTCGAACCGCTGATCGAGGCTTTCTGACGCCTGGCTGGAGTCGATCAAAGTAGTCTCACATTCTCTGGATAATGCGTCTGTCGCTTCTACCTGAGGCAAGGAGACATTACTTCCTCAAAATCTAAAGTCTCTTTCGAAGTTAAAGTTGAATTCCTTATCCAACAGAAAAAGAAAGTAATTACATGATAGCTGAAGAAGAAGAACGATGCATTTACTGTTGGTGTACAATGAATGAATGGTGACAGCAGAGAATAAGGGTGATCATGTCGTGGTGTCAGTGCCATTACCACAACATTTCCCGGGAATGCTGTTGTGTCTCCTGCCTCACCACTTAATTTCCACAAAACTGGAAATGAAGGAATGAGAATTAGAGGATGAGAAGCAGAAGTGCTTGTGGAACTGCGGGAAGAATCTCCAGGTTAAAATAGTAGTTAAAAAGAGCAACCTACACTACTGGATTTAAACCAGGAAAATGAAGCCGGAACGCAAAATCAGAATGTACAGCAATTCAAACAGGACACTGAGTTTCTTGATCAGCAACACAATACTTGCGAGAAATAACGAGCTTTCAATACAATGAGCAGGAACCAGTGTGATGGGAGCTGCTTTCACCAGCTAAGCCATGTCGCCACGTTAAGAGTCAGATTGCTCGTCCATATGTGAAATGCCTGAACCACTTGATCACAGGAGTTCGAAAACGCGTTTTCTGTATTAATGTTGCTCAGTATGAATGGCAATCAAACTCTGCTTGTGCAAAAACAGACATTTCAATGCTGAGCATGCCCCACTAAAAAGGCACAGAAAAAGACAGTATCCTCTTGCATTGGCATCCAACAGATATTTACGTCAATTTAAACTGACAGAATAAAGAGGATGTGCTCATCTCCTCTCGCGTCTCATTAACCACGTTAATACACACGCAGGGATTTTCAAACCAAGATGAACAGGCTCATTGTTGTGAATTGACAGCAGTGCTGTGTGAGTCATTGCGAACAGTGAGCAATAAATGCTGAACCAATAGCACTGATACTGAGCCTTGCACCATCAGCTCCACACTCACATCTTGTGTCATGTCTCCTCGGCATCATTGCATTTCACTTTAATTATTCTACCCTGCACCTCTCCTCAAGTTATTCCCGACCACTTGCAGTGTAGAACTAGGACATGCAATTATTATAAATGCATTTCTGGGACACAGTTGTCTTTCAATGAGATAAGATGCACTGCCCATCCCTAATTATCCCAAAGATGTAGGGGATGAGTTGCTTTTGTTAACTCCTCAAATCCTTAGTATGGAGGTACTGACAAGAAACCGTTAGAGATGGAGTTCCTGGATTGCGGAAAGCAGACCGACCCCAAACTGCTAACGTAACTCACCCAGGGAAGAGCAGATGGACCCCACTATGTCAACGTAAATCAACCAGGGGACAGAAGTCTGACATCACACGATCAATGTAACTCATCGATGAAATTATGGCCTGACCGCACTCTGTTAATGTAACTCACCCAGGGAAGAGTAGACTGACGCCACTCTATCAATGTTAGTCATCCAGGGAAGAGCAGACTGACCCAACACTTTATATGTAACTCACCCAGCAAATGGCAGACTGACACCACTCAGAGAAGAGCAGGCTGTACCCATTCTGTCTCTGTCACTCATCCAGGAAAGAGCAGGCTGATCTGATTCTGTCAATGAAACACAAGCAGGGAGACGAGCCTGACCCCACTCTGTCAAAGTAACTCATTCAGAGAAGAGAAGACTTATTCCATTCTGTCTGTGTGAATCATCCAGCGAAGACGGTAATGAAACCATCATTGCTGTTAAACTCGGACAGAGAAGAGCAGACTCTCACGATTCTGAGAAACTAACACGCCAGTGGAGGAGCAGACTGACACCACTCTCTTAACGTAGCTCACCCAGGGAAGAACAGACTGAGTGCACTCTGTGATATTACTCACTCAGAAAGGAGCAGATTGACCCCATTCTGTTAATATGACTCTCCCAGGGAAAAGCAGATGAAGCGCAATGTGTCAATGTGACTCAACCAGGGAAGAGCACTCTGACCTCACGCAATCACTTTCACACAACTAGGAAATTGCAGACTGACGCTACTCTGTCAATGCAACTCACCCAGGGAAGAGCAGACTGATCCCACACTGTCCAAATAACTCACTCAGTGAAAAGCAGACTGACGCCACTCTGTCTATGTAACTCGCACAGGAAAGAGTAGACTGATGCCACTCTGTCAATGTAACTCACTGAGGGAAGAGCAAACTGACGCCACTCAGTCAGTGTTAGTCACCGAAGGAAGGGCAGACTGGCCCCACACTCTCAGTGTAACTCAGCAGACTGATCCCACACGGTCAATATAAGTCATTTACTGAAGAGCAGTCTGACCCCACTCTATAAATGTAATTCACTCAGGGAAGAGCAGACTGATCCCATTCTGTCTATTGCACTCACCCAATGAATGAACACTAACCCCACTCTACAAATGTAACTCGCCAGAGAAGAGCAGACGGTAGCCAGACTGTCAACATAAATTATCGAGGGAAGAGAATACTGACTCCGCACTTTCTGTTTCACTCAGGCAGGGAAGAGCAGACTGTCACCACTCTGTGAAAGAAATTCGCCCAGCAAGGGCAGACTGACCCTTCTGTATCTGTGTGACTGACAGAGGTAAGAGCAACTAACCCAACTCTGTCAATGTCTCTCCCTCAGGGAAGAATACCCTGACCCCTCTCTGTCCATGTAGCTCACCCAGGAAACAGCAGACTAACCCCACTCTGTCTATTTAAGTTCACAAAAATCCTCTGAAGTACGTCCTATCCAGACACTCTCCTCATCATTGTCTCTGTAACTGTGTGCACTCAATGGCGAATCCAAATAACCTGCAAATGTTTAGAATGTGGCAGCAAACCAGAGCTACCACACAGAAATTGGGCGAATGTGCAAACTTCCATCAGGCAGTCACCTAAACCTGGAATGGAAACCAAACCCGACAGCAGTCGTGATTATAAAATGGCAGAACAGAAACCCAGCAAAAAGAATTGCATCCCTGTGTGTTGCAATGATTCTGAGTATTAATTAAACCCCCCTCACTGTAGTTAATTTCCATTTTATTCACTGCCAACCTTCTTCAAAGCAAAGCATGCACTTGCTTTTTTCAGACTTCTGATATTCCGCTTTCATCCCGCTTTTTACCTAATCATATTTCTGACTTTACAAACTACGTCATAACAGGTTGGCAACTGCAGAATGAGCTTTGTTCCGTTCTCCACTGATGTTGAGAGTAGTAATACAGCATATTCGAGTAGGACTTGATGCACTTGCGGGTGGTGAATTCGCGGCATTATGGCTTCTTTTTTTCGTTTTCGGTCTACTATTTCGAGTTCATTGCGCAGACTTCTGAAGAAGACTTTTTGGAGTCGAAATGGTAACTGTGTTTTCTCTGGAAAGACAGACGTAGCTTTATTTCTGTTCTCTTATAAATTGATCTTCTTCTGATCTTTGCAAGTGAAATAAGGTGCATTACTATTGCTCAGTTTTAGTTTCAAAATCAAGAGAAACATGAAGGAGACAATATCAAAGAACACAAACTACAGAGTTCTTAAGATAATTTTTGCAGCAATGGTGGACATGAAGGACAAATTAAGATTACGGTTCAAGAACATTTAGGCTGGAAGTGGTGTGTGACTTTAGTTCTAAATATATGTTTTCGTTCTTCCAGTACATCTTTTTGACTCCCAGAAAACATTGATTATTTTCTGTATTCACTTTGTTTCGCGATATCTGTCCTCTGGTCGACCAGGGACAACTTGAATTTGCGTCTGCATTGAATAAGATTTCGCTCTTTCTTTCGAGAAGCAAACCTGTGCATTATGTACCACTTATCATGCTGATGGCTAAGAAGTTCAAAATGAATTACCGTTTATATACTACTACCAATGGTAGTGCTGTTTTGGTGCAGAAATGTGTCAACATCTCTGACGTTAGATTCAAAATTTAAGTCACATCTACTCTTTGGAGTGTCTTCTCATATCAGAACATGCTGACATGAAAACATCGAGCTCTGATTGCAAAGTTTTTTACATTAAACTGGGAGTATGTTTAACTAAGCAATTCAGACGCCCAAGATGAATAATCAGCATTTTTTTTCTTCAAGCTGAGCTCTCCACACCAACTGCTCCAACGAAGGCCGTGGATAAGATCCCCATCGATTATTTTGGTCAATTTTAGTCTCAACAACAACCTATTGTTCTGAACAATGCTACACCACAAGCAGAGGGCTAAGTCTGATTTTCATCGTTAATTTTCAAATTCAGTTCTTATTACACCGTTTCTTACGAATGTGGACAGCAGAAGACCGTTAACATTCCATTTCTAATATTTCCAGAAAATTCTACTCCGCTGATATCGCCTTGCCTTATCAGACCTCAAGCCAGCAACCTGGATCAGTCGAGTTCCTTTCCACACATGGAGTTGCTTTTTCGAATTCATTGACTGCTGATGTAATAGATTATTGGCCTTGAGAGTCAGTTGTAAATTAGGTTGAACTTTCTCAGCTTGACTTTCAACTGATCCTAAAAAAAAATTCATCACCTGCAGGTAAATGTATTGCATTGCTTCTTGTTTTGCTTAATCACACCCCCCACTCCCGAACATCCAAATTTCACGATAGTTCGACAAATGTTTTGAAACTGATTCGTGTTGGAAGTTGGTGGCTTTTTGTGTCTCGACATATAATGTATTCAATTCGACGTCTTGAAATGACCTTTTTCAAATGTGAAAAATCACTTTCGATTGAGTGCAAAGCTCAAGCTCGACGAAATTCCGCTCAGAAATTAATGACTTTTAAACGATTCAGCGCTGTGAACAGGATTCGAACCTGTGCAGGAGAGACCCCCATTGGAATTCAAATCCAACACCTTAACCTCTCGGCCATCACAGCCATAGAAAAGCTGCCAATTTCCATAGTAAAAGAACTGAATTCATGAAATACGCCATTTGTTTGAAGAACAAATTGTCAAGACCCAAAGATTTCGCCAAATCCTTTGCAGAGACCCAGACGAACGTTACCTTAGCAGATTGACAGGCTTTCACCGCAAACTAGATCCTGACACAGCTGAAGTTGTGGGAATGATTCTTCGTCGAATTTTAGAGTCACGGATGTACACCACATGAAGAGAGGATCATTGTCTCACTGTGTCCGATCGATTTTGACTCAATTGCTCATCATCTGGTGCCAAAGTTGTTTTTTAATATTCATCAAAATATGGTATTAGAAATATTGATGCTAAGTCCATAAACGCTAGCTACATTCGTAAAAAAAAATCGGAATTAGAAAGAATGCAGAATAATTTACAGGAATGGATCCAGCAACTCATCCGTAAGTTCTGACATCAGGTAATGAACTTGTGAGCACATGAGAGGAAGATTGACCGAAGATTTGTAACTTGAAATCGTCTTGACGGAATTATTTGCGGTTGTTCTAGAGTCATCAAGTCCTTGATCAATACAACACGGAAAGTGGCCCTTCTTTCCAACTTGACCATGGTGGACAGTTATCCGAAATTAATAGGTCCCATTTGCCAACATTTGGCCCACATCCCTATACACCTTGTTACTTATATATCCATCCAGATGCCATTAAATGTTACAGTTGTACCAGTCTCCAACAATTTCTCTGGCAGCTCATTCTGGACACGACTGAAAAAGTTGCCACTGACGTCCCTTTTAAATCCTTACCCACTAATTTTAAAACGATGTTTTCTAAATTTTGACTTCCTCACCAGCAGGAAAACACCTGGACGAGTCAACCTATCCATGTCCCTCATGATTTAATAAATAACAACGATTTGACTTTATCATACTTGTCAGGAGGGAAATATGTGGAGATTATTTGTCGAAGGTTTGACGTAGAAAGGTTGATGTACAGATTTTTAGAATTGCATATTGGAGAAGTTTTTAATAAGTCATTGAAGTCTAGTAGCAGTTGTAGAAGTCTGTTGTGAAAGCTGCAGAAGGATTTCAGGGCACGAGAATGAAGCATTGTTTCCAATGTATTGTGGCTCAGTTCTACCGCACTTGGACTACAGTATGAGGAATTACAATCCTCAATTTAGGAAAGATATTAATGCCATATGAGGAATACCACGAATGGTGATTAGCCTTGATGTCATGGATGAACGTTAGTCCTGTGAATTGAAATTGGGCAAATCCCGTCTTTTTTTAACAGTTTCAACACAAGAGAGGTAACCTCATTGAGTTGCAAAATATTTGAAGAGATAAACAGGGTGGTGCAATTAAATTTTGTTCCCTCATTGGTGAATCTAGAAGCAGGAGAGGACAATTTTAAAATGAAGCATTGTGATTTTTGACCAGGATGAGAACTATTGATTTTTGTCTTAGCCTTAAGAAGTCTCGCTAATCAGAACTACAGTGAGCCTTGGATATTTGGTCGTTCAATGCATCACTTTCAGCCTGACCCGCTGACACTTACTGCATCACTATAGACTTGACCCCTCACACTTACCACCTTAATATCAGCGTGAATCCCTCAAACTTACTGCATCACTATCTATCTGGCGCCCTCACATTTACTGGGCCACTTTCACTTCGAGACCCTCATTTTGACTGCGTCACTGTCAGCCTGACTGCCAAACACTTACTTTGTCACTATCAGTCATGCCCTTACACTTCCTATGTTACTATTATCCTGTCTCTGTACACTTACTGTGTCACTATCAGCCACACTCCATCACACTTATTATGTAAGTACCAGACTGACGCCTCACACTTACCATGTCACTACAACACTGCTTCCTCAAACTTACTATGTCACTATCACCTTGACCCTCTCACATTTACTGCGCCACAATCACACTGACCACCTCACACCTACTGCTTCACTATGAGCTTCAACACTCACACTTACAGCGTCACGACCATCCTGACTCACTCACACTTATCACCTGACAATCAGCATTACTCTCTCAAATTTATTTAGTCATTATTAGGCTGAGGCACTCACACTGACAGCGTCACCAACAGCCTGACCCCCTCATGCTCACTGCGTTGGTATCTCTCTGATCCCCTCAGAATTACTGCGCCACAATCACTCTGACTCCCTCATACTTAATGCGTCACTATCCCTCTGGCACCCTCATACTTCCTGCATCACTCACACCCTGACACATAAGCACCTACTGCATCCCTATCAGCCAAACCCCACTCACTAACGGCGTCACTCTCTCTCTAACCTGCTCACACTTAACGCATCACCATCACCTTGACACTCTCTCACTTAGTGCATCAATATCAGCTTGACCCCCTCAAGCTTACTGCATCACTACCAGCCTGATCCCTTCAAATGTACTGTATCACTATCAGACTGACCCACTCATAATTACAGCATCACTATCACCTTGACCCCCCATACTTAGTTATTCCAGATCACACTGAACCTTTCACTCTTCTTGCATCACCTTCAGCCAGACCCTGCACACTATCACTCTGACCTCCTCATATTTGCTGCATCACTATAACTCTATCCCACTCACACCGTGTGTGTCACTATCACCCTAACAATTCATACTCACTGCACAACTATTATCCTGACTCCATCACAATTAGTATATCATTATCAGACTGACCTCTTACACTTTCTGTGTCACTCTCATCCTCTCTCCTCACATTTCCTCTGTCACTCTCAATCTGACACCCTCAAAGTGTCTGCATCACTGTCACCCCGAACACGTCACACTGACTGCATGGGTGTCTACCTGAAACTTCACGCTTATTGCTTCACTATCATCCTGAGCGGCTCACACTTACTGCATCACTATTAGCCTGACCCGCTCACACGTTTTGCGTCACTACTTACCTGACCCCCTCGCAATTGCTGTGTCGCTATTAGTCTGAGCCCCTCACTATCACGCTCATCAAGCTCACAAGTACAGCATCACTATCAGCCTGACCCCCTCACACTTTCTATGTCATTATCACCCTGACCCTCTCACACGTAATGCGTCACTGTCACACTGAGACACTCACATTTTCTGCGTCGTTATCAGCCGGACACGCCAGCACACAGCATCACTATCAACCTGGCCCCTCACACTTGCATGCTTCAATATCAGCGTGAACCCCTCACACTTACTGCATCACTGTCCATCTGCCATCCTCACACTTACTGCACCAGTTTCACCTTGACAACCTCAATTTTACTGCATCACTATCAGCTTGACAGCCACACACAGATTGTGTCACTATCAGTGATGCCCTCGCACTTCCTATGTTAATATCACCCTCACTCCTAAAACATACTGCATCACTATCAGCCTGACTCCGTCACCCTGTTTGTGTCAGTATCAGACTGACGCCTCACGCTTACTATGTTACGTAAACTCTGCCCCATCACACTGACTGCGTCACTATCAGCCTGACCCCACAGACGTACTGCGTCACTATCACCCTGACCCACTCACACTTCTTGTATCAGTTTCAGTCTGACGCCTCGCACCTTCTGTGTAACTAAAACTCTCCCCCTCACACTGACTGTGTCACTCTCAGCCTGACCCCTTCCTACTTACTGCGTCAATATCAGTCTGACCCCTCAGACTTATGTGTCACTTTCACTCTGATCCTCTCTCATTGACTGCGTCACTCTCACCCTGACCTCCTCACATTTACTGCGTCACTATCACCCTGACCCACTCACACAGTCTTTGCCAATTTCACCTTGCCGGCCTTATTTTAATTGTATCCCCATCAGCCTAACCACCACACACTTATTGCGTCACTTTCAGTCACGCCCTCACACTTCCCATGTTACTATCACCCTGAATCCTTACACTTATACTGTCACTATCAGGCTTACCCCTCACACTTACTGTGTCACTATCAGCCTGACTTCATCACATTTATTGTGTCAGTATCAGACTGACGCCTCACACTTATCTTGTCACTAAAACACTGCTCCCTCACATTGACTGTGTCACTATCAGCCTTACACCCTCACATTTACTGCTTCACTATCGCAATTCTCCGCTCTCACTCACGACATCATTTACACCCTGACACCCCACACTTGCTGTTGCACTATCACACTGAGGACCGTACACTTAGTGTTACTGTCATCCTTACACCTTACACTTACTGCGTCACTATCACACTGGTATCTCACATCCACTGTGTCACTATCATCCTGAGCCGCTTGCACCTATTGTGTCACTATCACTTTGACCCCAACACACTAACTGCATCAATATCAGCCTGACCATTTCACACATACTGCGCCACCACCAGGCTGACTCCCTCACATATACTGCACCACGATCAGGCTTACCCACTCAAGCTTACTGCGTCACTATCACCTTGACTCCCCACTCTTACTGCGTCAAGATCATTGTGCCCACATACACTTACAGCGTAACTATCATCCTGACAACGTCACAGTTAATGCGTCAAGATCAGCCTGATCCCCTCAAACTTAATGCGTCACTATCAGCTTCAACACTCACATTTACTGCGTCACTTTTAGCACTACCCCTGCGCACTTACTACATCCCTAACATCCCTACCCCCTCACATTTACTTCATCACTATCAGCCAGAGATACTCACACTTACAACTTTACTACAACCTGGCCCTGTGAGTGCATCTACATCACTTTCACCCTGACCCCTTGCCCATAAAGCGTCACTATAAGTCTGGCCCCTCAAATGTTCTGCGTCACTATCACACTGACATCTCACACTCACGGCGTCACTATCACCCTGACCCCTCACAATTACTGCATCACTACAACCTGACCCCCTGAATTCATCTGCTTCACTGTCACCCTGACCCCATCACACCTGCCATGTCACCATCACAATGACACATTCACACAGTCTGCTTCACTGTCATCCTAACACCTCACACTCACTGGATCACTACCATCCTCCCCCTCATACTGACCTGTCACTATCATCCAGAGCCGCTCACACTTATTGCATTCCTATCACTCTGCTCCCAACACACTTACTGCGTCACTATCAGCCTGACACTCGCACACTTCTCCCATCACTATCAGCCTGACACCTCGCAATTTCACCGTGTCTATCAGTCTGACTCCTCACATTTCCTGCATCACTATCACCCTGTCACTTAACACTTACTGGCCAGTAGTAGCCTGACTCCCCCAACATACTGCATCAATATCAGCCTGAACACTCACACTTACTCTGTCACCATCACGCTGACCCCCTCACACTTACTGCGTTACTATCACCCTGTCCCCTCTCACTTCCTGCATTAGGATCACTCTGACTCACCGACACTTACTGCATCACTATCAGCCTGACCCCTCACACATACTGTGACACTACCAGCCTGAGCCCACCACACTTGCTGCGTCTCTATCAGCCTGACCCCCTCACAATTACTGCTTCACTATCAGACTGACCCCTCACACTTACCGCATCACTAACAGCCTGACACCTCACACTTTCTGCGTCACTATTCCCCTAACACCTCACTTTTATTGGCCACTATCAGCCTGATGCTCTCAACTTACTGTGTCACTACCAGCCTGAATGCACACACTTACTCCCTCACTATCACCCTGACTGTCTCACACTCACTGCGTCAGTCTCTGCCTGACCCCATCACACTTACTACGTCACTATCGCCCTGTCCCTTCCCACTTTATGCGTCAGGATCAGCCTGATACAGTAACACTTACTCCATCACTATCAGCCTGATGTCCTTCCAATTACTGCGTCACTATCAGCCTGACCACTCACTCTTACTGCGTCACTGTAACACTGACACATCACACGAAGTGCTTCACGATCACCCTGACCACCTCACACTTACTGCGTCACTATTGTTCTGATCCCTCAGACTTACTGCATCACAATCACTCTGACCCCCCTCACGGCATAACTATCCACCTGATCCACTCACACAGTCTGGGTCACTACCAAGCTGACACCTCACCCTCATTGTGTCACTATCATCCTCATTCCATCACACTTATTGAGTCACTGTCAACCTGATCCCCTGTAATGGAAAATTATCAGTTTTTGTGAAATCTGCGAAAGCATGGTAGAATCAAAGAAGTATGGACCTAACTTTGCAAAAAGACAGACAAAAATGTAAAGTTCAACCTAATTTACAGCTGACTCTCAAGGCCAATAATCTATTATATCAGCAGTCAATGAATTAGAAAAAGCAACTCCATGTGTGGAAAGGAACTCGACTGATCCAGGTTCCTGGCTTGAGGTGTGATAAGGCAAGGCGATATATAGTATAAAGGGAATATGTGAAAACCGTCAGGCATCCATTTTATGAGGCGTCTTGCAAATGTGTCGGGTCCATTCTGCAAATTTCAAAAATAAACTTTTTCTTTGCTCTTGGTAGCATTTGCGTCGAGTCGATTGAAATTCCACGTCAGGAAACTCGGGAGCTCGCCTGGGACCCTGAAACTGGGTATGATTTTCAAGATTCCAAGGAGGTGTACGCGCCACTGGCTTGAAGGTCTTTCACTTCATCTCAAGCGCTGAATTGGCCCCTTTGAGTGGGGTATGGCACCACTATCTCAGAGAGTCAGAGTGGTGTTCCCCACACTGGGAGAAGTTGGTTTGGTTATCAATGAACATGAGAATTGTTTCAGGGCAATATTGAATTCGAGAATTGGTGTGGGGTGCTTAAAGCATGCAGAGTTGGAACAGAGCATAGTTAAATGGGAGAACACGGGCAGGAATCAGTAAGTCGGAGAAATGTTGTAAAGTGCAGGAAAGTGGTCATTCGATGCAGGGCGCCAATAATGAAAAACAACTTTGAGCAGTGCACCATTATGTGGAAGATGTATGTCAGGAAACAGCAAAACAGGAGAGTTAGGGCAAGGCAATACTCAGTGGGAGAGTTTCTTCAGTTCATGACGAATGAGTGGATTAGTGCAGAATTTGTCAATTTGAGAATTTGATGCAGTAAATGCCAAAATTGGAGAAATACAGCAGTGGACCACGACATGGGAGAATCATTGCAGCTACATAGTTAATGGAAGAAGTGGGGCGGAGTGGACCGAAATTAGATATTTGGTGCAAGTCACCATTAAAATGTAGAATTAGAGTAGGGCACTCCTAAATGCGAGATTTGAACTCGGGCATCAGAAAATGAGAGAATCGTACTGGGATATGAGGAAATGGCAGAATTCGTATCGTTATATGAAAAAGCAGGAGAATTCAGTGTCGGAGTATGAGGAAGTGGGAGAATAAGTATAGGGGTATGAGTAAATGGAGCTGCAACAAGATCTCACGGCTCTTAAACTCAATCCCCCTGTTAATGAAAGCCAAAAACACCATATGCTTTCTTCACAACCCTGACCACCTGGGTGGAAATTTTAAGGGATCTATGTACCTGCACACCAAGATCCCGCTGTTCCTCCACACTGCCAAGAACGCTGCCTTTAGTCCTGTACTCAACTTTCAAGTTCGATCTTCCAAAATGCATCACCTCGCATTTATCCAGTTTGAATTCCATCTACCACCTCTCAGCCCATCTCTGCATCCTGGCAATGTCGTGCTGCAGCCTGCAACAGTCCTGTATACTGTCAATGATACCTCCAACCTTTGTGCCCTCTGCAAACTTGCTAACCCATCCTTCAATCTCCACATCCAAGTCATTAATAAAAATTACAACGAGTAGAGGCCCAAGAACAGAGCCCGTGGAACACCATTCACCAGTGACTTCCAGGCCGAATATTTTCGTTCCACAACCACTCGCTGTCTTTTGTAGACCAGCCAATTCTATATCCAGAAAGCTAAATTTCCCTGTATCCCATTCCTCCTGACATTCTGAACGAGCCTACCATGGGGAATCTTATCAAATGCCTTGCTGAAGTCCAGATGCACAACATCCACCGCTTGACCCTCATCAACGTTTCTAGTAACATCCTCAAAGAACTTAATAAGATTCCTGAGGCATGACCTGCCCCGCACAAAGCCGTGCTGGCTGCATTTAATCAAGCCATGCTCTTCCAGATGGTCATAAATCCTATCCCGCAGAATCCTTTCTAACACCTTACAGATGACAGACGTGAGACTGACTGGTCTGTAATTTCCGGGGATTTCCCTATTTCCTTTCTTGAAGAGAGGAATTACATTTGCCTCCCTCCAGTCCTCAGGTACGAATCCGGTGGAGAGCGAGGATGCAAAGGGCTTCGCAAGCGGCGAAGCAATCACATTTCTCGCTTCCCAGAGCAGCCGAGGTCAAATCTGGTCTGGCCCTGGCGACTTGTTCATATTAATGTTTGTCAAAATTTTCAACACATCAGCTTCCTCAATCTATCTGTTGCAGCAGGATTACCTGCTCCTCAATGGTTTCATTCACTACAAAGTCCTTTTCTTTCGTAAAGACAGAAGCAAAAAACTCATTTAGAGCTTTCTCTACCTCCTCAGACTCTATCCACAAGTTCCCTAAGCTATCCCTGATCGGCCATACTCTTTGTTTGATCATTCTCTTATTCCTCACATATGTGCAAATGCCTTTAGATTCTCCCTAATCCTTCCTGCCACGCCTTTTTCCTGCCCCCTCCTGGCTCTCCTCAGACCATTTTTGAGCTCCTTCCTCGCCTGCCTGTAATCCTCGAGAGCTGAGCAAGAACCTTGCTTCCTCCACCTTACGTAAGTTGCCTTCTTTCTTTTGACGAGAAGCTCCTCCGCTCTCGTCATCCAAGGTTCCTTTATCTTACTCCTTCTGCCTGACTCAAAGGAACACATTTGTGCATCACTCGCAACAACTGTTCCTTAAACCGTCTCCACATGTCTCTCGTGCCCTTTTCATGGAACAATTGCTCCCAGTCCATGCTTCTCAACACAGTATGATAGTATCATAGTTTCCTTTTCCACAATTAAATATCCTCCCATTGTGCCTGCTTCTCTCCTTCTCCATGGCTTTGTAGAAGATGAGGCAGTTGTGGTCACTATCACCAAAATGCTCTCCCACCTTAAGATATGACACCTGCCCCAGGTCATTGCCGAGCACCAAATCCAAAATGGTCTCTCCCCTCGTCGGCCTGTCAACGTACTGAGTTAGGAAACCCTCTTGAACACACCTTACAAAAACAGCTCCTTCCAAATCATCTGCTGGAAGGAGGTTCCAATCAATATTGGGAAAGTTAGTCACCCATTACAACTACCCTATTCCATTCACACTTTTTCCAAAATCTGCCGACCTATGCTTTCTTCAATCTCCCTGCTCCGATTGGGGGGGGCTGTATTTAACCCCTAGTGAGGTGATTGCTGCCTTACTGTTCCTAATCTCCACCCATACTGACTCAGTAGGCAGACCTTCCTCGATAATGTTAACTTCTGTGATGCCCTCTCTGATTAGCAGTGCTACACCCCCTCCTCTTTTTACCTCCTCCCTATTCTTTTTAAATATTCTAAACCCTGGAACATCCAGCAACCATTCCTGCCCCGAGAAATCCATGTCTCTGTTACGGCCACAACATCATAGATCTAAGCTCATCACCTTTATTTACATTTCCCCAGTATTACCGAGCACAGTGACTCCGTTTTGGGGGAAGGGGCGGGGATGGGGAATTGTGTCTCAGTGGTTAGCTTGGTTGTTTCACAGTACCAAGGACCCGGATTGGGGGACAGGAGGAGGGGGAGGGTGCATGGTGTCTCAGTGGTTAGCACGGCTGTCTCTCAGTACCAGGGACCCGGTTTGTGGGGAGGGAGAGGGGGGCATGGTGTCTCAGTGGTCAGCACGGCTGTCTCACAGTACCGGGGACCTGGTATGGGAGATGGGGTAGGGGGCATAGTGTCTCAGTGGTTAGCACGGCTGTCTCACAGTACCAGGGATCCGGATGGAGGAATGGGGGTGGGGAATTGGGACATGGTGTCTCAGTGGTTAACACGGCTGTCCCAAAGTACCAGGGAATCAGTTTGAGGGGGAGGGGAGGGGACATGGTGTCTCAGTGGTGAGCACGGCTGTCTCACAGTACCAGGGACCCGGTTTGAGGGGAGGGAGAGGGGGGCATGCTGTCTCAGTGGTGAGCACGGCTGTCTCACAGTACCAGGGACCCGGTTTGAGGGCAGGGGAGGGGGGCATGGTGTCTCAGTGGTGAGCACGGCTGTCTCACAGTACCAGGAACCCGGTTTGAGGAGAGGGGAGGGGGGCATGGTGTCTCAGGGGTGAGCACGGTTGTATAACAGTACTAGGAACCCGGTTTGAGGAGAGGGGAGGGGGGGGCATGGTGTCTCAGTGGTGAGCACGGCTTTCTCACAGTACAGGGACCTGGTTTTGGAGGGGGGGCTGGTGTCTCAGTGGTTAGCACGGCTGTCCTACAGTACCAGGGACCCGGTTTTGGGGGAGGGGGAAGGGGGCTTGGTGTCTCAGTGCTTAGCACGGCTGTCTCACAGTACTAGGGAACTGGTTTGGGGGGAGGCAGAGGCGATGCATGGTGTCTCAGTGGTTAGTACGGCTGTCTCACAGAACCAGGGACCCGATTTCGGGGAATGGGGAGGGGGGGCATGTCGTCTCAGTGGTTATCATGGCAGTCTCACAGCACCAGGGACACGGTTTGGGAGGGATGGGGAGGGGGGCATGGTGCCTCAGTGGCTAGCACGGCTGTCGCACAGTACCAGGGACATGGTTTGGGGAGGGGGAGTGGGGCATGATGTCTCAGTGATTAGCACTGCTGTCTCACAGTACCAGCGACCCCGTTTGGGGGTAGGGGGAGAGGGACATGATATCTCAGTGGTTAGCACAGCTGTCTCACTGTACCTGGGACCCGGTTTGTGGGGAGAGAGAGGGGGGCTGGTGGCTCACTGCCTTTGACATCTTCCAAAACCTATCTCCAAACATCTTAAAATTATGCTCACCTCGTGACAACCATTTCCACCCTGGGAAGAAGTCTCTGGCTATTTACTTTGTCTGTACCTCTCACCATCATGTTCAGCTCTATCAAGTTACCTCTCATCCTTCTTTACTCCAATGAGAAAAGCTATCGCTCCCTCAACCTTTCTTCATAAGACAAGCCCTCTAGTCCAGGCAGCATTCTGGGAAATCTCCTTTGCACCCGCTCTAAAGCTTCCATATACTTTGTTTACCGAGGCGAACAGAACATTTCAAATGTGGTCTCACCAGAGCTTTACAGACCTGCAGCATAATCTTGTGGCTCTTCAACTCAGTCCACCTGCTAATGAAAACCAACACACCATACGCCTTCTTAACAACCCTATCAACTTAGGTGGCAACTGAGACACCTACAGACATGGACCCCAAGATCGGTTTGTTCCTCCACACTGCTACGAATCCTACATTTGACCCAGTAATCTGCATTCAAATTCGAAATCCAAAATGAATCCCTTCACAAAATAGGAAATTGGAACGGAATTAGGCCATTTAGCCCCTTGGATCTGCTGTGCCGTTTGATCACAGTTAAAATGTTTCTCAGCCACATTCTCCTGCCTTCACCAACTGATCATTGATTCCCTTAGTCATGAAAAAACATACTTATCTCTATCTTAAAGAAAACTCGATGTCTGTGTGCGGGCGTGTGCATGTGTTTGTGTGTAAGTGTCCATATCGGTATGTATGTGTGTTGTGTGTTTATTGTGTCTATGTATGTTTGTGTGCATCTCTGTGAAAGGATGGCTCTGTGATTTTGGGGGTAAATCCATTCAAATTGCCATAAACCCTTACTCCCCTCTTCCACCTCTACGTCTGCCCCTGTTAAGTTTATAGTCATACAATGCCACCCTCTGCTGGTCTCCCCATGCCACTGCACAAGTGTCAGTTTTTTTTTCTATCAGAGTCCATCAAATATTGTGAATCTCTCACATTGCACGGCTGTTTGGTTTTGCAAATATCTTTGGATACACAGAACAGTTTTTTCTGATACCTAGATATATTACCATCACCACTGGGTCTGTTGCAGGACTTTTCAAACATTTCTCACTTACACCTTGTAGGGGTGAATTATAAAATATCTCAATTTAAAGAACATGTAATAAATTCATCGCATCACCTTACAGATGACTTGGTAAGAGTTGCTTGGATGCAGTTGCAGTGGAAATATTCTTTAAGGTGTACACTCTGTGTAACGAATAATCTTCAAAGACAAATCACTTTCACATTACAGAGAGAGTACAGATATTACTCAGGAGCATTCGCCACTCTGAGTGTCCGCAGTACAATTATGATCCTCTCTGTAACCAACTCTGTGCGTGTGTGTGCATGTCAGTTTGGATGGTGCTATGATCTACCTCCGTCTCCCCACTTCCTAGACTGAATCCCTTATGGTTTTCTTCCTCCACTGCCATCAATGCAGTAGAGTGTGAAGGCCAGCAGAGGCGGACATTGCATCACTTTAAACACCACAGAGGCTGGCAGATCTGCTGTGCACACGGATACGCACAGAGACACGCAGATACACACACATATGCATATAGATACACAGGCACACATAGAGATTGGTGCAGTCACACAAATACTAAAGCACACAGAGAGAAATGCCAATACACTGATGCATGTGCACACGCAGATATACAGACATCAGTACAGACACACCATAAACACTGACACATTGACTTTTATACAGACATGCAGAATCTACCAGTATTTATTTTTCGTGTGGTGTCTTCCTCAATATTTCACTCGATCGTGTGGTGTGTGCCAACATTTCTGTTGATCCCTTGGGATTCCTCTGCATCCTCACTATAGCTTCTACATCTTTCCTATAACAAGGAAACCAAAACTGAACACAATGTTCTAAGTATGCTGTTACGACACAGCAATGAACCCGTTTGTGAATTAAACCAAACACCCAGAAAAGCTCACCTTGCCTTATAATCTGTTAAAGCACCCACCGTCCTGCTCTAACCAAAATCAAAGTACCTGTGCCACATAGGCACCAACGACATAGGTAGGAAGAGAGATGGGGATTAAAGGCAGAAATTCAGGGAGCTAGGATGGAAGCTTAGAGCTAGGACGAACAGAGTTATTGGCTCTGGTTTCTTGCCCGTGCCACCTGCTAGTGAGGCAAGGAATAGGGAGAGAGAGAAGGTGAACACGTGGCTGCAGGGATGGTGCAGGAGGGAGGGTTTTGGATTCTTGGATAATTGGGGCTCTTTCTGGAGTAGATGGGACCTCTACAAGCAGGATTGGCTTCATCTGAACTGGAGGGGTACCAATATCCTGGGGGGGAGTGGAATTCGCTAAGGCTATTGGGGTCGGTTTAAACTAATCCAGCAGGCGGATGGGAACCAAAATTGTAGTTCAAGTATAGAAAGGGTTGAGAGTAGGGAGGTCTGAAATCAAGTTTCAGGGACGCAAGATGGCACCGGCAAGCAAGAAGTTGGTTTGAAGTGTGTCTACTTCAACGCCAGGAGCATCCAGAATAAGGTGGGTGAACTTGCAGCATGGGTTGGTACCTGGGACTTCAATGTTGTGGCCATTTTGGAGACATGGTTAGAGCAGTGACAGGAAAAGTTGTTGCAGGTTCCAGGATTTAGATGTTTCGGTAAGAACAGAGAAGATGGTAAAAGAGGGGGAGATGTTACATTGTTGGTCAAGGACAGTATTGCAGTTGCAGAAAGGATGATTGAGGACTCGTCAACTGAGGTGGTATGGGCTGAAGTTAGAAACAGGAAAGGAGAGGTCACCCAGTTGGGAGTTTTCTATAGGCCTCCGAATAGTTCCAGATATGTAGAGGAAATGATTGCAAAGATGATTCTCGATAGGAGTGACAGAGAAAGGGTAGATGTAATGGGGAACTTCAAATTTTGAAATATTGAACGGGAACACTATAGTGTTTTGTCAGGTTTTGTCCAGTGTGTGCAGGAGGTCTTCCTGACATAGTATATAGACAGGCCAACAAGGGGCGAAGCCACATTAGATTTGATACTGGGTAATGAGACTGGTCAGATGTTAGACTTGGAAGTAGGTGAGCACTGAGTGATAGCAATCACAATTCTGTTACGTTTACTTTAGTGATAGAAAGAGATAGGTGTATACCACTGGGTAAGAGTTACAGCTGGGGGAAAGGCAATTACGATGCCATTAGGCAAGATTTAGGAAGCACATGATGGGGAAGGAAACTGCTGGGGATGGGCACATTAGAAATGTGGAGCTTATTCAAGGAAAAGCGACTGTGTGTCCTTGATATGTATGTACCTGTCAGGCAGTTAGGAAGCTGTAGAGTGCGTTAGCGGTGGTTTACGAATGAAGTGGAATCTCTGGTCAAGAGGAAGACGGTGACTTATGTTAGGATGGGATGTGAAGGCTCAGTTCGGGCACTTGAGGGTTACAAGGTAGCCAGGAAAGACCTAAAGAGAGAGCTGTGGAATGCTTTGCCTGCAGCAGTCGTAGATTCGCCAACTTTAAGCACATTTAAGTCGTCATTGGACAATCATATGGACGTACATGGAATAGTGTAAGTTAGATAGGCTTCAGGTTGGTATGACAGGTTGGCACAACATCGAGGGCTGAAGGGCCTGTACTGCGCTGTAGTGTTCTATGTTATATGTTTCCCTATCTCCTCCGACTCCTGGCGCAAGTTCCCTCCACTATCCTGATGAGCCCTACCCTCACTAAAACAATCATCTTGTTCCTCACAAAAGTATAGAACATCTTAAGTTTTACCTTAATCCTAGTCATTAAGTCTTTTTCATTCCCGCTTCTCGCTCTCCTGAGATTATTCTTCCCTTCCTTGCTGACTACCTTGGAACCCTCTAGAGCCTTGTCTGATCCTTGCCTACTTAACCCTAAGTCATTTTCCTCCTTCCTCTTGAGATATTCTACATCCATTGATACAATGGAGATATGGAGCTGCAAATGGATTGGAGCTGCACATCCTGTCACTTCCAGCATGGGCTGCAGGTTACCCAACGCTGGGCAGTGATCTAACAGTGTTACTGAACAATGCACTGGGGTGGTGTGCACAGCTCTACATGCTGGTAGGGTATCTACTCCTGGTTTACAGATCCATGCCCTGGGGTTGCGTACACTGCTCTACATGCTGGTAGGGTATCTACTCCTGGTTTACAGATCCATGCCCTGGAGTGGCGTACACTGCACTACATGGTGGGAGGGTAAATGCTCCTGGTTTGCATAACAATTCACTGCTGTTCAATGCATAGCTCCCAGTGCTGGAGAGGCAGTTCATGGACTGGTGTGGTCTGCACAGATTGCTGGGTTGTATTGAGCAGTACACTAGCCTGGTCTGAACACTGCTACATGCTGCTCAGATATATCATCTGGATTATGCTGTCTGATTCTGTGACGTGCATTTCAGCTGAATTGTCACCACATTTACTTTATATTCTTATTTTTCTAATTGGACCTGAGAAAGTACTACTCATCCAGTTAATCCCATTTGTCTGAGAAGAGCCACGTTTACTGAACTTGTCGATCAAGTAATCATCCAGTTATAACATGAATATCCGTCCTTCTGTACCTTAACCTGGCCGTTGGTGCTCACTTCCTGGAATCCCGGGGATATCATTATGAAGCTCAGAAACAATGTGCAAAACGTATAACTCGTGGTCTCCTGTACGTCCCGGCTGTGGGTCCCATTTTGGATCACTAGTGTATCGAGAGCTGGCATTGCGAAGCTCAGAAACAATGAAACGGTATGTGTCAGACTGCTGTTCACTTCCCGGTGTGTTCCATGTGGTGCTCCATAGACAGGGGTGTGTGTGCTGGGGTGTTGTTCACTTCCAGGTGTGTTCCATGTGGTAGTCCATAGACAGGGAGGTGAGTGTTGGGCTGTTGTTCACTTCGTGGTGTGTCTCATGTGGTACTCCATGGACAGGGGTGTGTGTTTGACTGTTGCTCACTTCCCGGTGTGTCACATATCATACTTCATAGACAAGGAGGTGTGTGCTGGGCTGTTGTTCACTGCATGTTGTGCCCCATGTGGTGATCCATGGACAGGGGTGTATGTGTTTGACTGTTGCTCTCTTCCCGGTGTATCTCATGTACTGCTCCATGGGCGGGGGGGGTGTGTATTTGGCTGCTGATCACTTCCCAGTGTGCCCCACGTGGTGATCCATGGACAGGGAGGTGTGTGTGTGCTGGGCTATTGTTCACTTCCCGGTGTGCCCCATGTGGTGATCCATGGACAGGGGTGTGTGTGTGCTGGGCTATTGTTCAATTCCCGGTGTGTGCAATAAGGTGCTCCATGGACAGGGGTGTGTGTGTGCTGGGTTATTGTTCACTTCCCGGTGTGCCCCATGTGGTGATCCATGGATAGGGCTGTGTGCTGGGCTGCTGTTCACTTACCAGTGTGCCCCACGTGGTGATCCATGGACAGGGGTGTGTGTGTGCTGTGCTATTGTTCACTTCCCGGTGTGCCCCATATGGTGATCCATGGAGAGGGGTGTGTCCTGGGCTATTGCTCATTTCCCGGCGTGCCCCATGTTGTGATCCATGAACAGGGGTGTGTGCTGAGCTGCTGTTCACTTACCAGTCAGCCCCATGTGGTGATCCATGGACAGGGAGGTGTGTGTGTACTGGGTTATTGCTCACTTCCCGGTGTGCCCCATGTGGTGATCCATGGACAGGGGTGTGTGTGTGCTGGGCTATTGTTCACTTCCTGATGTGCCCCAGATGGTGATCCATGGATGGGTGTGTGTGTCCTTGTCTATTGTTCATTTGCCGGTGTGTTCCATGTGGTGATCCATGGACAGGGGTGCGTCTGTCCTGGGCTATTGTTCACTTCCCGGTGTACCCCATGTGGTGATCCATGGACGGTAAGGCGTGCATGTGCCGGACTATTGTTCACTTCCTGGTGTGTCCCATGAGGTGATCCATGGACAGGGGTGTGTGTGTGTGCTGGGTTATTGTTCACTTCCCGGTGTGTCCCATGTGGCGATCCATGGACAGGGAGTTGTATGCTGGGCTATTGTTAACTTTCCGGTGTGCCCCATGAGGTAATCCATGGACACTGATGTGTGTACTGGGCTAGTGTTCACTTCCTGATGTGCCCCATATATTGATCCCTGGACGGGTGTGTGTGTCCTTGTCTATTGTTTACTTGCCGGTGTGATCCATGTGGTGATCCATGGACAGGGGTGCATGTGTCCTGGGCTATTGTTCACTTCCCGGTGTGCCCCATGTGATGATCCATGGACAGGGGTGTGTGTGTCCTATGTTATTGTTCACTTCCCGGTGTGCCCCATGTAGTGATCCATGGACAGGGAGGTGTGTGTGCGCGGGGCTATTGTTCATTTCCCGGTTTGTTCCATGTGGTGATCCATGGACAGCGAGGTGTGTGTGATGGGCTATTGATCACTTCCCTGTGTGCCCCATGTGGTGATCCATGGACAGGGAGGTGTGAATGTGCTGGGCTATTGTTGACTTCCCGGTGTGTCCCATGTGGTGATCCATGAACAGGGGTGCGTGTGTGCTGGACTATAGTTCACTTCCCGGTATGCCCCATGTGGTGATGCATGGACAGGGAGGTGTGTGTGTCCTGGGGTATTGTTGACTTCATGGTGTGTCCCATGTGGTGATCTATGTACAGGGGTGTGTTTTAGTTGGGTTATTGTTCACTTCCCGGGGTGCCCCATGTGGTGATCCATGTACAGGGGTGTGTGTGCTGGGCTGCTGTTCACTTCCCGGTGTGCCCCATGTGGTGATCCATGGACACGGATGTGTGTGTGTGCTGGGCTATTGTTCACTTCTTGGTTGCCCCATGCGGTGATCCATGGACAGGGGTGTGTGTGTGCTGGGCTATTGTTCACTTCCCGGGGTGCCCCATGTGGTGATCTATGTACAGGGGTGTGTGTGTGCTGGGCTATTGTTCACTTCCTGGTGTGCCCCATGTGGTGATCCATGGACAGGGGTGTGTGTGTGCTGGGCTATTGTTCACTTCCCGGTGTGCCCCATGTGGTTATCTATGGACAGGGGTGTGTGTGTGCTGGGCTATTGTTCACTTCCCGGTGTGTCCCATGATGGGATTCATGGACAGGAGTGTGTGTGTGTGCTGGGTTATTGTTCACTTCCCGGTGTGCCCCATATGGTGATCCATGGTCAGGGAGGTGTGTGTGTGCTGGGCTATTGTTCACTTCCCGGTGTGTCCTATGTGCTTATCTATGGACGGTGTGTGTGTGTGCTGGGCTATTGTTCACTTCCCGGTGTGCCCCATGTGGTGATCCATGGACAGGGGTGCGTGTGTCCTGGGCTATTGTGCACTTCCCGGTGTGCCTCATGTGGTGATCCATGGACAGGGGTGTGTGTGTGCTGGGCTACTGTTCACTTCCCAGTGTGTCCCATGTGGTTATCTATGGACAGGGGTGTGTGTGTACTGGGCTATTGTTCACTTCCCGGTGTGCCTCATGTGGTGATCCATGGACAGGGGTGTGTGTGTGCTGGGCTACTGTTCACTTCCCAGTGTGTCCCATGTGGTTATCTATGGACAGGGTGTGTGTGTGCTGGGCTATTGTTCACTTCCCGGTGTGCTCCATGAGGTGATCCATGGACAGGGGTGTGTGTGTGTGCTGGGTTATTGTTCACTTCCCGGTGTGCCCCATGTGGCGCTCCATGGACAGGGAGTTGTGTGCTGGGCTCGTGTTCACTTCCTGATGTGCCCCATATATTGATCCATGGACGGGTGTGTGTGTCTTGTCTATTGTTCACTTGCCGGTGTGTCCCATGTGGTGATCCATGGACAGGGGTGCGTGTGTCCTGGGCTATTGTGCACTTCCCGGTGTGCCCCATGTGGTGATCCATGGACAGGGGTGTGTGTGTGCTGGGCTACTGTTCACTTCCCAGTGTGTCCCATGTGGTTATCTATGAACAGGGATGTGTGTGTGCTGGGCTATTGTTCACTTCCCGGTGTGCCCCATGTGGTGATCCATGGACAGGGGTGTGTGTGTCCTGTGTTATTGTTCACTTCCCAGTGTGCCCCATGTGGCGATCCATGGACTGGGAGATGTGTGTGTGCTGGGCTATTGTTCACTTCTCGGTGTGTCCCATTGATAATCCATGGACCGGGGTGTGTGTGTGCTGGGCTGCTGTTCACTTCCCGGTTTGCCCCATGTTTGATTCCATGGACAGAGAGGTGTGTGTGTGCTGGGCTATTGTTCACTTCCTGGTGTGCCCCATGTGGTGATCCATGGACAGGGAGGTGTGTGTGTGCTGGGCTATTATTCACTTCCCAGTGTGCCCCATGTGGTGATCCATGGGCAGGGGCGCGTGTGTGCTGGGCTATTGTTCACTTCCTGGTGTGCCCCATGTGGTGATCCATGGGCAGGGGCGTGTGTGCTGGGCTATTGTTCACTTCCTGGTGTGCCCCATGTGGTGATCCATGGGCAGGGGCGTGTGTGTGCTGTGTATTGTTCACTTTCCGGTGTGCCCCATGTGGTGATCCATGGACAGGGAGGTGCGTATGTGCTGGGCTATTGTTCACTTCCCGGTGTGCCCCATGTGGTGATCCATGGACAGGTGTGTGTGTGTCCTGGGCTATTGCTCATTTCCCAGTGTGCTCCATGTGGTGATCCATGGACAGGTGTTCCGGCAGCTTTAGACATGCGTTTGAACCTTGGACTGTGCGTGTCCACTGAACACCTCCGCTTGTCTCTCTCAGATGATTGTGTCGTCATTAACACGAGGAAACCTCTCGAGTATATTTGTAAAAGAGCTGGCATCGAACTTGTAGCTGATGGGCTTCTGACTGATTCGTATTATTGAAAAGTTAGTGGATGGTTTGCTACAGGTTGTGCTCAGACATTCAGGGAGACTTGAGGATTTGGTGACCAAACTCTTGATGGACCATAGGGACTGTAGTTACAACACCTGCGTCTGTGAGATGAACACCAAATGGAGCAGAGCCTCCACAGAGAGGAAGATCTGAAACCACGGAGTGCGTGTTCTTGGGGAAAGGGATCTGCTGCATCCACAACGGGTTTTCCAGGAACAGCTTCCCAAGTTAAATTTAACTCAGGAGCAGAGTGTGAGCGGACACTGATTGAACAAGGAGCTGGTCACAGAGCGGTGTCACCTCCTTCAACCCGACCTGCAGCTTCACACAAGGGGGAGGACGGTGCTGCCAGTGGCTGTTAGGGTCACTGTTTCACTCAGCTTCTATGATCCCGAACTTTCCAGGCAGGAGTGGGTGACAGATCCACCATCTCCCAGTAGGCCGACATCAACATCACCATTTGGAGACGGAGGATACATATATGGTGTTTGAGAGCAGTGGGGTCCCTGGGAACATCAGGAAGATGGAGAAACACTTCCCGTGTCTGATCGGGTCAGAATGAACCCTCCAGTACACACTGCATCACTACGTCCTGTAGTATGTTTCCGTTTCAGTAACATACTACCTACCATTCTTCCTAAAGAAAATGACAGATTATATATTATCTTTAATCACATTTGCTAAACTTTTATCCATTTACTTCACCTGTCCATATCCAATTACAGACTTTCCACCTTCCGTTAATAATTTAGTTTCCCGTATATCTTAGTTTAATCGGCATACACAGTTACAGTACATTTGTTCCACTCCTCTTGATCATTGATACAGATTGGAAAGAGCTGTGGACCCAGCACTGGTCACTGTGTGACTCCACTGGTGACGTTCTGTCAAAATGACTAAGGTTGATTTTTTCAGAGTGCCTGCTTCCTGTCTAATAACCAGTCCTGCCCCATTTATGTGCAACACATTCATAGCGCTGAATAAGAACGAGGAGCTTCAGTTCAGCAATCCAGCCCCTCAGGCCTCTTCCGACATTGAATACAATCATAGCTGATGTCATTGCGGGTTCAGTTCCACGTTCCTGTCCGATCTCCATATTCCTTCATTTACTCAATATCCCAGCACCTACTGCACTCTGGGGAAGTGAATTACACTGATTCCCAACCCTGTCACAGAAGTATGTTCTCCTCACCCCTGTTTCACTTCTCCCCCACCTCATCCTAAAACTATGGTTTTAGGATCGTTCGAGATTGTCCCACATGAGGAAATATCAACTTCACATCCACATTGTAAATCACCTTTAACATCGTCCAGACCTCTGACATCTCCTCTCATTTTTCTCTTCTCCAGGCAGTGTTGGCCTGAACTGCTCAATCTCTCTTCAGAGGACAAACTCCATATCTCTGGAGTAAATCGAGTAAACCACTTCTGAACTGCCTCCATGGTAAATACATCCCTCCTACAGTCAGGACACCAAGACTGCACACTGTACTCAGTTGGGATCTCACACCTCCCTCCCTTTATAATCCACTTTTTTTAGAAATAAATGCCAAAGTTGCACTTGCCTTTCTTATTATCTGCTGTACCTACATCTGAGTATTCTGTAGTATGGATGCGGACAGCCAGATCCCTCTGCACCTAATCATTTAGAAGTCTCTCTCCATTTGGATAATAATTTGCCTTTCTGCTACACTGATCCAAACGGATACACTCATATTTTTCGTTGTTCAGTTACTTCTGTCAAATGTTGCCCCAACCTATCCATATACATTTTCTAACTTCTTACATCTTCATTGTAATTTCTCACCTGAGTTAGTGTCATCTGTTCATTGGATATAACATGTTCTATCCTCTCAACCAGTTAAGACTATAGATTGTAAATAGTTGGGGCATGGGGACCAAGACATATGCTTTCCTAAACGTTGAATTTTGCCAACAGAAAATGACCCATATTTTTCCATCTCACTGTAGTTTGTTGCCTCACCAAGCCTGTACCAAGTTGATAAATTACTTTTACCCATAAACGATCTTATTCTGCAGATTAATCATTTGTGCAGAGCTATTCAATGCCTTCTGGAAGTCCAAGTATTTCATCTCTCGGATCTCCATGATCTAAATCATGTTGATTCTGATGGATTGTGGTTTGACTTTGCAAATTTCTAGTCATTAATTCCTGAATAATGGACTTTACCAATATTTCTTAAATTCGAACAGTTTTCTCACTACTATATATTCCATCGTGAAGGTGATAATTCTAAATTCTTACTGCTCTATAATCTCTTTCTTTGCTCCAATCCTGTATAATTGGCACATGGCGTGAAATGACCTGCTCTGATTGCTCTGTAAGAGGTCGGAGTCGCTGAATGGACTCATTCTCTTCCTTGTGCTCAAAGTCAGTGGGCCGATGTCTTTTTGGTGTTCCACATCACAGTCTCGATGGCCTGCCTTTCCTCCTCCTGTTGATGCGTAAGAGTCGTGAGGGCTTATGCAACCTTCCTGTTGCTGTGTCAGTTTGAGGGGCTGAAAACACCTTATCATATTCCTCCATCACAGGCTGGAGATACTGAACGGTCTCTCCTGCATCCCTGATGGAGGACTGAGGGAATGATTGGCCTTCTTCTGTTCCCATACACGATACACGTGAGGTAAACTTCTTTCTCCTTTCCCATAAGAAATCTTATAGGTAGCATCCTTCTCCAATTCCCGTGCAACAGGCTCGATGGAACTGATAATCCTCCTGGTATCCCAATGCACCAATCTCCAGTCCCTCTTCTAGTTCCTATGTTACAGACTTGAGGAGGCTGAATAGACTGATCCTATTGCTGAATAACAGGGTTCTGATGCTGCATGGCCTACTCTGGGCCCAGTGTTATCGACTCGAGGAGCTGACTGGCCTCCTCCTGCAACTGTATATTAGGCTCCAGGGTCTGAATAGCCTCTTCCTGTGCTGTTGTAACAGGGTCAATGTCCTTTGAGACACTACCTCCTAATAAATGACAGAAGACGCTGAACGAGAGAGTGCCCGTACTCCGAAGCACTCTCGTCTCCATATCTGACTTACAGAGATGAACCATTCATATAGTCTTTTTTCTGTATCAAGTCCTGAAGCTGAAAGTAACAAACGAGGTCCCTCCCAGATACCTCATATTCCTGGATCAGCTGCTCAAAATTCATCATGACCTCGCTGTCAAAACATTCGCCCAAACAGGAAACTCATCTGGACTCCCAGAGCCTAAAGCCAGAATCCATAAATCCCACTGGAATCCTACCAATCGTACAATGGGAGTGAAAGCCGAAGTTTTTTGTTTTGTAAAGTGCACCCAAAATTGTCCCACGTTTCTTCATGCTTTCACTGTGTTAGGGACAATCGGTTTCTGCAATTCTCCATAACAGTCCTCATCTTGTCCATGAACAACAGATTAATAAGGGGACAATTTGCCTAGAAGGCCTCGATGTCCAGCCAAATTGACCAGGGGTCCTGACAAGTCCAATCAGCCACATCGGAAAACAAGGAACTTGGTTTGTATTTCGTAAACTATGGAAAATCTACACGCAATTTTTCCGGGTTAATAGGAGGCCATCTGTCACGCCAGATGAAAGATCAAAGCCAAGTGTTGATCCTCCGTAGCGCCTGCCTGGGCAGCGTCAAAGGGAGCATTGACATGGGGTATCAAAAACAAGGAAGAACATTCATTTTAACCAGAACTAACTCAAACAGGATATTGGAAGATTCTATCTTATCTTCTGTAGCAACTGCACGAAGTTAGCTTCATATAATTAATCGAAGGTTTGGATGCTAAAAAAAACTTAAACCTCCTTGTGACCATCTGGAAGAGAATCAGATTCCACCCCAAGATCGGGAACTCTAATAAGACACCCAACAGGGATGGCCTCTGGTTTCATAAAGTTAATTTTATACCCCGAGAAAGATCCAATTAAATTAATCATTAGTATTAAACAGGACACAGATATCATCGGGTTAGTTAGAAAAAGAGGAATACCATCTGCTTAAAGGGTGATCTTATGCCTTCCTGGTCCTATTGGTGATATTGGTGTCGCTCCGGATGGCTTCTGCCAACAGCACAATCATTAATGTAAACGGTAACGGTGAAAGGGGGCAACTTCATTGGCTAACACTGCCAATACTGAAATTGTTAGATCTTATACTATTAGTGAAATCCACTGCTTTCGGGTCAGTATATAACACTGCCACCCACCTGGCAAAGACCCCTCCAAGACCAAACCATTCAAGGACATAAAAGGTGCCCATCCTCTCCATCCAGTCAAGTGCTTTCTCTGCATCCGGGGAGATTACCGAGCCTGGAATCGAACCTTGCTGGCATACTGGACCCATATTTAGCACTCTTCTATTGTTATCAGAGGAGTACGGCCCCTAATAAAAATGGTCCTCTTTCACGATGGGCCTTCAAAGCCGGCATTTTCGACAAAATTTTAAAGACCACGTTTAATAATGACATAGGCATTCTGGGACTTTCCCTCTCTTGAGAATAAGATAAATATTTCATTCTCTCAGAAAGGATGGGAGGCAGTCCTGACTTTACAATAATTGTACATATCCAACACTGGCCCAGCCAGCATGTCTATCAACTCCTTCTAAATTTCACTCCGAAAATCCATCTGGGCCCGGGTTCTTTTCCACTCTGGAGCTGTCTCCTGTATATCTCGGATTATCAGAGGGGCAGTCTAAAGAGATGGCCTCCTATTAACCTGGACAAATTGCAGCTCTCAACGTATACCTGGGAGGTTCAAGGTCTTAATAAAGGACTCTACCGTCACCAATCAGTCCTCCCAGCCCGCTGACTGGAACAACTCAGAGTAGAGCTTCTTGAACGCTGCCTTAATCGTTTTGGGATCGCGGGTGATAATAGCAGCAATCTTCTTTCTGGCCAAGTACTCCTAATATCTACCTGGTTATCACCATGCTCAAATAACTTCTGTTTCGCAAAGGAAATCTCTCTCTTTGCTATCTGTGTGAGTGCAGCATTCAAAGCAGTGCGGAGGGCTGTAATCTGCGGCAATTAAGTAACAGACGGTCTGACAAAATATGGTGTCTCAGCTCTCTTCAGCAGAGCCTCAAGCATACGTTCCTGCTCTCCCTTCTGCCGCTTCTGAGTCGCTGAGTAAGAAATAATCAAACCTCTTGACTAGGCCTTGGCAGTCTCCCAGAGAACCGTCGGATTACTGGCCGTACACAAGTTAATGTTCCAAAAAAAATTAAATTCCCCCTAAAAATACTCAATGAATTTGCTATACTTCAGGAGAAAAGGATCCACGTGCCAGTGCCGTGAGCCTGACCCTTCGCCACCATCCTTGACCTCCATGTACACTGTCACATGATCAGAAATGGCTATGTTCCCAATTCTACAGTACAGCACCGAATTTAAAAAGACCAATGTGACATATAACATGTCAATCCCAGTATAGCATTTATGTAGATTAGAAAAAAAGGTGAGGTCCCGATCTTCAGGGTGAAGACATCTCACACATCCACCAACCCAGCTACCTGTTCAGGTCCACCAGCTGCCTGGATGGCGGGGAAATACCCGCGAGACCCCTCGACATCCTATCCATCTCGGGGTCTATACGTCAGTTAAAGTCTCCCCTTAATTGTATGACTTGCTTCAAGGATCATCAACTGTGAGAGTGCATCTATTTGTAATTTGAGGGGGTGTGCTGGGGCAATATTAATCCACGTCCCATATTCCTCTCCATGTATTAAAGATTTAAGGATCAGAGACCACTCACATTCACTCTTAATTTGGTCAAACAACTGAAGTGGAAGGTTCTTATGAATGAGTATTGCGACTCCTCTACTTGCTGAATTAAAGGATAAAAAAAAAACCTGGCTGAACCTTCCCTGCTGTAACTTTCAATGTTCCTTATCAGTCAGATGTGTTTCTTGCAGCAAGACTACATCAACCATTTCCTTTTTTAAGGCTTGAACGTATATTTCTTTTCCCCTTAATCAGTGAATGACTCCCTTTAACATTCCAGGTGCACCATTTAAACGAGCGGTTAGCCATAACCATCCGAAGAAGCCGATGACCCACTGAGAGAAGAATCCCATTTATAGAGCGCCGAGTGAAAGCTGTAAACAGTTCGTATAAACTTGAAAATATAACGACAAAAGCAACCAAATTAAAACTTCTAACAACTACTTTGACCATGAACCAACATAGAACACAAATAAGCAGAGGCTTCCCCCTTGCCCACAGGGGACGCTCATACTACCACTAATCCCCCATGGCTCCTCCTAGCTGAAGCCGCTCCCAACCCAGACAAAACAAAGTTAAAAAACATTACATGGGTCTTACAACAAGAAAATTAAAAGTGGACATTCAACCCCGTCCCATCCATACCTTCACCTGAGAAGCAAATTGTAACCACCGCCACCTCCCCAACCCCCTTTCCCATTCCGTACGAAGAGAGAGAAATGAAAAGCAAATGATAGAAAAAACAAAGGATAATGGGAGGGGAGGAAGAAAGGAGGAGAGAGAAAAAGGGAAAATGGGACCTGCACATACTAAAAAAAACTAAAACGAGGTAAACCAGGCAAAGCCCAGAGAAAACAAAGGGAACACATTTGTCCATAGTATTTGAACCAGCCAGTCTATTTTAATGTGTACATGAAGTCCTTTGCGTTTTCTATTGAGTCAAATTAAACACAGACATTCCATGCCTGAAACATAATATTGCTGGATATCTTCCCAAGTACAGAATATTCACGTCCCTCAGCCTCCTTTTTGCCATATCAAAGGCTTGCCTCTTGCGGATCACAGCCATAGAAATACACAATTTGTGATCCTTTGTAGATCAGAACCTATGTATCCTTCCGCAGAGCTTGAGAAGCTTCCAGCACCTGTTTTTCTCTATCGTGTTGGAGTTACACTAGGACCAGGCAGGAATGTTGGTCCTATCTGGGCCTGTACACTGCTACCCGGTGGGTCCGCTCGACCCGCACCCTGTATGCCCTGACATGCAGCTTCAAAAATTGTGTGAGCCATTGTTCCAAGAAGCTGACGAGCTGGTCTTCTTTTTCTCATTCTAGCAACCGACCAAACTGATGTTCTTCTGATGGCTCCGATTTTCGAGGTCCACGACCTATTCTACAAAGGCCTGTACCTAAATTTCTAGGGCTTGGACCTGACCCGCTGCGGATCCTGTCGTGGTTTCCAAAGCCGCAGTCTGCTCTTCCACCTCCACGACATGTGGCCCGAGATGCTGGATCTCCTGGTATTGCTTCTGCAGCTTGGCTGAGATCAATTCACCATGGTTCAGGTCTCCTCCATTGCTGAATCAATCTTCTCTCGCAAGCTCCTGCACTCCGAGACCAGGCTCTGCTCCACAAATAAGTTCCCTGGGGTGCTCGCAGAGGCCGACATCACAGCTGCGGGCGTATCCATTGCAGAAGTGCCCTGCTGGTTGTGATCGTCATGGTCATTTTCTCTTAGACATTTTCCTTACTCACTTAAAATGGCAGAGAGCAATACTGGGGATCAAAAGCGAACGATGTTTACGACAACAGGGGAGAAATAGAGGATGAACGCACCACTGTGTCTGGGTTCTTGTGCAGAGCTCAGCAGGGCAGTCCTACTGGATCGCCACCATCTTGGATCTCACCCGAATAATCACTGTTAACAAAGTGTTTTTGAAATGGTTTGAAGATGTTTCTTGTAGATGGAGACAATAAAGAAACATTGCATGTAATTTAGTTGGATATTCAGGTGGATGTTTAAGAGTTCAGAACGTGAATAGTAAATAAAATTAAACCAACGCTGTTCAGGAGGGACATTTGGAAATGGAAAGGTAAAAGTAAAGTTGGCGTTCATTTAATAGAAATTGGAATATCGATGTAAAAGCGTTCTGCACAGGCTGCATGCAGTGCGGATGAGATTATACCTGTGTTCTGTACTGTTTCAAAGAATCTCAGGGGATCTTAGAAAATTCATGCACAACAGATTGACTAATACAGGGGCATGGAGAAGTGCAGCAGGCAAGGTTGGGGGAATCCCAAGGTGTTCTACAAAAATATCGATCAGAACAGAATAACCAGGGAACAATTTCAAAACCAATGCGGCTATCTGTGAGTGAAGCTGATGAACATTGATCGATTTTGACACAAGAGCTTCACATCTGTTTTACTTGGGAGAAGGAGGAGCATGTACAGAATTCAAGAAGATGCATTGTGAAGCTCTCGAACAAATTGATATAATATGCATGTTGGGATTGATGGTTTTGAATGATTTAAAGTCCAGATGAGTTGTATCTCAGGATACTGTTGGAGACAAGAGAGGAAATGATCTGACCTAAATGTTTCAGTCGAATCTCATCGCGAAGGAGATGCCAGAGGACGAGAGAACAGCGATGTTTTGCCAAGTTACTGGAAAGTTGGTGGAGATAGACCAGTATCCAGTGGTGTACCACAGCGAGCAGTGCAGTGTATCTTATTATTTGTGATATTCATAAATGATGTAGATGTGAATGTGGAGTGAAGAGTGGGTTTGGGGGTTGAGTGTAATAAGTAATTTTGTGTTTGATACAACGATTGGCCAGGTGGTTGGCAGTGAGGAGGAAGGCCTTATTTTACAGGAAGATACAAATGGAATGGTCAGATGGGCAGATCAATGGCAGACGGAATGCAAACCTGATGAATATGAGGTGATGCAGTGTGGAAGAAGGAACCACATAGGGGAGTACTCAATAAATGGCAGCACACTAGGAAGCTCAGAGGGTGTTTCTCCACATATCTCTAAATGTGACTGGACAGTGTAATAGCTAGTTAAGAAAGCACACGGGACTGTAGTCACAGAGTTTACGCATCGAGGCGAAATAATATGAGCAAAACATGCCATTGGTTAGGCCATAGATACAATGCTGTGTGCTGTTCTGGCAGCCACATAATTTTCGGAATTTCTGTTTGTTTGCCTGTATTTTAACTGTAGTGTGTAAATAAATTGTGTTTTTCTTATGGTCTTGTAGTTTGACCAGGCACATCGCATCTGGAACAGACACTTTACATTTACTTTAAAATAAGAAAACATTAGAGTTTAGACTCCCGCCTTCAATTATTTTTGAGGGGCTCTAGTGTGGTCCGAAACACGTGACTCCTCCCTTCTTGTGTAATTGTATGGAGGCACTAAATGGGCTATTTCTACACTTCTCCAATCATTTCATAGAGCAGAATGATTTCCTCGTATTCCTGTGAAACTAGCGTGAGGAGCTGAATGAGCTCTTCCTTTTAACTGTGGAAATGTGCAGTGTCCAGCAGTACTGTTGCATGAATGTTACCAACATTTCAACAGCACAAGCCTGAATGTTGTCCAGGTCTTGCTGCACATGGATACAGACTGGTTCAGGAGCTGAAGGGGTCTTTTTCTCTGAATATTGCATGATCTTCAGTAAACACCCCCACTTGTAATCTTATGGTGTGGGCAAGATATTTGTTAAACAGCTGAAGATGTTTGTGCTGAGGAAGCTTCCTTGAGGATCTTTTGCAGACATGTCCAGGACTGCTTGGATTTTTGTACACAAACCACAATCATTGTGCTTTATGCTTTCAATCACTCTAACCAGGAAAGTTTACAACTCATTGCCATTAAGTGAAATCCTGCTCAGGCTCATTGAGACCGCCCTTGGTTAAATGCTGCCTTGATGTCAGGGCCAGACACTCTTCCCTGAGCCCTTGTGTTCACATCTTTTGGTCATATCAACAGGCCACAGTGTGGGGGCAGGGAGTGTTTTTTGGTCAGTCAGAGCATTGTGGGCTGTGAAGAATTGGACATGAAAGCGGATATTGGAACTTATGATCTTATTGTGGGGCAAGGCAGGCTTGCGGGAGAGGGGTGTGGGGCGTGGGGTGTGGTATGGTGGGGGTGGTCGGGGAGTGTGGATGATGTGGATGAATAACATTCTCCTGTTTGTGATGTTCTCACATTCTGTTATTGGAAAGTAGACACTGTTATTCTCCTGGAAGCTCTGTTATTGAATATTACCAGATTAGCTGGACCATCTCTGGGTGAGGAATGGGGGCTGTATTCACATTGAAACTGGGTCTACAACTTGACCAAAAAACGAAGCACAAGTTTCAGAAAGGGGAAGCTCAGTTCGGAGTGATGAGGAGCCTCTTTCACACCCCAGCCTGGGTTTTCCAATTGCACTTTCCAAACCAGCCCAAACAGGGTTGGACAGTTTTGAGGGGCTGAATGGTCTCCTCTGTTTCTGTGTACCAGGATATAGCAGTAAGTAGCCTCTAACTGCTCCTATCTAGCAGGTTTGATGGGCGGAATGGAACACAGAAACATGGGACTGAGGAACAGGAGTGTGTCATTAGACACTTTGAGCCTTCTCCACCAGGGACTACGATTGTGGCCGATCAGGTTGTGGTCTCAGCTCCACTTTCCTGTCTGCGTGCCACTTCTCTGTCCAATATTTAACTAACTCAGGGTTGAATAAATGTGAACAAAGAGAGAATTCAAACTTGTGGGGAAGAGAATTCCCACTTGAAATGCCTGTTTAGAATTTCTGCTCATTCCTCTTATCGAGTCATAAAGCATGCAATTGTGTAAGTGCTGACCAGATATCCCATTATCATCGTGTCTGATTTGACAGCATTTGGCTCATATTCCTCTAAACCTCCTTATTCAGATACCCAAAAAGATGCCAGACTCCACCACTTCCTCTGGCAGATAATTCCATATGGAGACCCCACCCCCTCCCCGTATGAAAACAATGCGTCTAAGTTCCCTCTAAAATATTTCCCCTCGTACCTTAAAACAGGCCTCTAGTCTTAAAAGCAATCCTCTACCAACCTCTGTCTCCTCCCTTCAATCTAATTTTTTATTCAATTGGCTTGGGTGCGCTGGTTCCCACGTGATCTAACCTTACTAATTTGCCTAATATGCAGAATCTTGTCGAACAACTTGTTCCAGTGTGCATGGAAAACATCTACAACACTGCCTTCAACAATCTGCTTTGTCACCTCTTTAACAAACTCAGTCCAATCAGTGCGACACGATTTCTCATGCAAAAAGCCATGGTGACGATCCCCAATCAATCATTGCATTTGAAAATGCAAGCAATTAGCTATCCCTCAGAATCTACTCCAACAACTCACCCACCACTGATGTCTGGCTCACTGGTCCAGAGTTCCTTGAGTTGTTGTGTAACTGTTATCTTTTCTATTGCCACTCCTCAATTGGTCACAGCAAATTATCGGTGAAACCAGGTTGATGATATGGCTAGAGAGAGAGGTCTCACATTGGGTCAGGGTCAACCTCGGAAGAGGTCAGGTTGATTTCTTTCATTTCTTAAAATAACAAAATCATGACGAAAACAAGTTCCTCAAACTATGATGGAAAGGTGAATGTCAAACAGAATAGAAATTACAAAAATGTACGTTGATATTTCCATTTCTAAAAATACTGAGGAGCACAAACACACACAGACACACGCACAGATACATACACAGACAAGCACACACAGGCACACTCAAATACACACCCAAACACACACGCTCAGATGCACTCAAACACACACATAGACATGTTCACACAGCCACACTCAAACACACAAAAACACTGACACAAAAACACGGATACACACACAGACATGTTCACATACAAGTGTACGCACAAACAAAGAGAAATGCATGTACCGTAGAACGTAAAAAAAGTAGTGCAGAAAAAAGGCCATTTGGCCCATTCAGTCTACTGAGCTACTGATCATGGCTGACATGTTTATCAGGCCAATTCTCCTGCCTACTCACAACAAGCCTTGATCCCATCTTAAAGCATAACTTATCTAGTTTTATCCTAAAAACGCTAACGTGTCTCTCTGTGTGTGTATGTGTGTCTGAACGTGTGTGTGTGTGTGTTTGTGTGCCCGTGTGTGTCTGCGTGCATGTTTTGTCTCTGTGTGTGTCTGTGCTTGTGTATGCGTCTGTGTGACGCTGTGTGCGTGCCTTTGTGCGTATGTATCTGTGTATGTGTGTCTGTGTGCGTATGTGTGTCTCTGTGCATGTGTCTGAGTGTGTGCATGTGTCTGTGTGTCTGTTTGTCTGTCTGTGTGTGTCTCTGTGTATGTGTCTGTATCTGTGTGTGTGTGTGTGTGCGTGTGGATCTGTGTACCTGTGTGTGTGTTTGCCTAATAGCAGGAGGCAGCATTATTGAGGAGGGCTATTTTTCAGACTGGAGGCATGATGTTATGTTCTCGGCCAGCTCACTCAAAACGTTCTTAAGCAGGCAGGAGAGACCTGCTTAAGAATGCAATTTGTTTCAATAATTGCACAGTGAAAATTACCCAGAGTAACCTAGCTAGGTTGAGATCATGTTTTAATATAGACAAAACGTAATTCACAAAATTACACAATGAAACAATGAAACACAATGAACAGAATAAAGAACCCTACAGAACTCAGTCTATTCAAACTAGACTTAATTAGCTGTTCTGAACGTACACACCAGTCCCAATAAGCAAACCCACATTAAAAACTGGAAAGGTGGAACATCTGCTAACCGGTTGAATTTAGAAGGGCACAAGGAGAGAGAGAGAGAGGGAGAGAGAGAGAGAGAGAGATTGTCCACACAGCTGAACTCCATCTGGACTGATCAGCTCACCAAGACAGCTGACCACCCCTCTTTCATTATACCTTTGATCACAACACCGTTTAATCTCTGGACCAAACCAGTCACCTTGGAGCTTAGAGCTACTTACGATACCTCTGAAAAAAAATCAATAATACAGTATCTTTGAGAAAAGGAAACTTTCAGTGAAAAGGGACAAGCTTTGTGACACCGTGTACAGTGGTGTTCCACAGGGACTTATGCTCAATCCATTTTTGTTTGTCATTTATAGAAATTATTCAGGTGATAATTATGGAAGGTGTGGTTAGAAAGATGAAACCAAGATTGGCTATATAGTGGACAGTGAAGATTATACAGGTACCTTGATCAAATGTCTTAACGAATCCCAGAATTGTACAGCGCTGAAGCAAACACTTTTGACGAACACGTCCATGCAACCTGATTTCCTAAATTAATCGTGCCCTATTTGGGTCGGTGCGGTGGCTCAGTGGTTAGCACTGCTGCCTCATATTACCAGGGTGACTGACTGTGTGGAGTTTGCACTTTATCCCTTCGTCTGCGTTGGCTTCCTCCCACAGTCCAAAGATGTGCAGATATGGTGAATTGGCCATGCTAAATTGAACATAATTTCAGATGCATTAGTCAAGGTTAAATGGTTCTGGGTGGGTAACTCTTCAGAGGGTTGGTGTTGACTTGTTGGGCAAAAAGGCCTGTTTCTACTCTGCAGGAAATCTGATCTATGTGTCATCAATTTGCCCATATCCTTCTAAATCCTTCCTATTAATATACCCATCAGGGTGCCTTTTAAATGTTGTAATTATACCAACCTCCACCACTTCCTCCAGCATTTCATCATATACACGCTCCAATTTCTGAGTGAAAAAGTTGCCACTGAGCTCCCTTTAAAATCTTTCCCCTCTCACATTAAATATATGCCTTCTAATTCTGGACTTCCAAACGTGGTGAAAAGATCTTGGCTACTCACCCTATCCATGCCCTTCATGAATTTATAAACCTCTAGAAGGTGCAAATGTGACTCCAAACCAGGGCCTGTGGTTTCAGTCATCCGGAGCTTAAATTCTGAAATTGAATACTGAAACCTCTTCCATCTCGATCAAATCACAATTCTAAACTCATTTTAGTCAACGTGTTCAAACATATTATAAAACACGTCTAGTAGGATTTGAACATCGAGCTTTGCAGCCAGAGGTAGGGACCCTACCACCACTCCACAATAGTCCCTAAACTTCGAACACTATTCTCCTGTGTGTTTGTTCAGCAGCCTGTTCTGACATGCTGTGACACATCTCTGCACCTGAATCCAGACTGTTTGGTCTCGAGCTAGGGACACGTTCAGACAAATTCAGGAATTGGAATAGAATCCAGAGCTCTGCATCAGAGGTAGGAACACTCCTGACTACACAAGACCTAAACAGTGCCTAAATGTTTAATTTTAAGTGCCAGCTTTCAGTTTGGTATAGATTCATTGAAATCTGGTTCACTTTACTGAAAAAAACAGTGAGAATAATAACATTGTTTAAAAAATACAAGGTACTTGCCTCAATTGTAGGATGTCGAGTTTATGTGCTCTACTTTCGAGATAAAATATGAACATCTTTAAATACTTGGCTATTATTTCCAGCATAAATGAATATTATCTGTAGTCTGCAATATGAGGGAATGAAGTCATGCAGAAACACACTGCGCTATGAAGGAACTCGAATAGATATCAATACTGAACATCTGAGACAAAGAAAGCACATACTTTCTGGCCTCAAACACCGATCACTGTTTCCCACCTCTAACGTGTGACTGCCCTCTTCCTAAAACTATTAAATGATACAGGCAGCTGATTACTTTCCAGCCTTTCTTCCCCAGTACGATCACTCACTAGCTAAAGAATGGCAGATGGAGTATAATGTTGATAAATGCAAGGTATTGTACTTTGGTAAAACAAACAAAGAAAACACATATACAATGAAAAGTCGAGCCAATAGTAGTGTTGTAGAACAGAACGACTTATGGTTTCAGGCATAATTCTTTGAAGTTTGTATCATGTGTGGGCAGGGTAGTTATGAAGGTGTTTCGCTTGCAGGCCTTCATAATAGAGACAGAGAGTCATAGAGGGGTACTGCGTGGAAAGAGACCGTCTGGTCCAACTCGTTCATGCCGACCAGTTGGCTTAACCTAATCTCGTTAAATTTGCCAACACGTTGCCCATATCCCTCTGGACCCTTCATATTCATATACTCATCCGGACGTCTTTTAAATACTTTAATTTGACCAGCCTCCACAACTTCCTCTGGCAATTCATTCCATACGCGCACCACCCTCTGTGCAAAAACAAAATTGCCCCTGAGGTCACTTTTAAATCTTTCCCCGCTCATCCTAAACCTTTGCCTTCCAGTTGTAGACTCGCCCAACCTAAGGAAAAGACATTGTCTATTTACCCTTTGCATGCCTCTCATGATTTTATGAACCTCTATAATTCACCCACAGAGAAAACTGCCCCAGCCTATTTAGGCTTCCCTACAGCTCAAATCCTCCAGCCTTGGCAACATCCTTGTAAATCTTTTGTGAACTCTTATAAGTTTCACATCTTACCAATGGGAATGAGACCAGAATTGCACACAATATTCCAAAAGTGGCCTAGCCAATGTTCTTTGCAGCCACAACATGACCTCCCAACTCTTGTACTCAGTGGTCTGAACAATAAAGGAAAGCATACCAAACACCTCCACTATCGTATCTACCTGCGACTCTACTTTCAAGGAACTACGAACCTGTACTCCAAGGTCTCTTTGTTCAGCAACATTCTCCGGGACTTTACCATTGAGTGTATGCGTCCTGCTCTGATTTGCTTTCCAAAATGAAGCACCTCACATTTATCTAAATATCTCTCCATCTGCCACTCCTCAATCCATTGGCCCATCTGATCAAGATACCATTTTACTCTGAGGTAGCCTTCTTCATTGTCCACTACATTTCCAATTTTGGTGTCACCTGCAAATTTACTAACTATATCTCACATGTTCACATCCAAATCATTTATATACATGACAAGTAGCAGTGGACAGTCATTTGAGTGCAGGATTTGGGACGGTATGTTCAGGTTGCACAGGACATTCGTGAGGCATGTCTTGGAGGACTGTGTGCAGTTCTGTCCGCCCTGTTATATAAAGGATATTATCAAGTTCGAGAGCGTTCAGAAGAGATTTATCAGGATGTTGCTGGGAATGGAGTCTTTGAGTTATAAGGACAGGCTCAATAGACTTGGACGTTATCTACTGGAGCGTAGGAGGCTGAGAGGTGACATTATAGAGATTTATAATATCATGAGGGGTATCGATAATGTTGAATTGTAGGCGTCTTTTACCTCGAGTGGGAGATTGTTTTTAGATAAGAGGAGCACTTTTCTAAAAAGACATAGCGTCATAGAGCTGTATAGCATGGAAACAGTCCCTTTGGTCCAACGCGTCCATGCAGACTAGATAGCCAAAATTAATCTCATCCCTTTGCCAGTATTTGGCCCATTTCTACCTGAAACCCTTCCCATTCATCTGCCCATCCAGATGCCTTTTAAATGTTGTAATTTTGCCAGCCTCCACACCTTCCTCTGGAAGCTCATTACACACAACCACCCTCTACATGAAAATGTTGCCCATTGGATCCCTTTTATGTCTTTCCCATCTCACCTTAAACCTTTGCCGTCTAGTTTTCGGCTGCATTATCGTAGGGAAAAGACCTTGGCTATTCACTCTAACCATAGCACCCATGATTTTAACAACCTCTAAAGTCAATCCTCATCCTCGGATGCTCCAGGGAAAACAGCCATAGCCTATTCAGCCTCTACCTGTAGCTTAAACACTCCAGTCCTGGCAACATTGTTGTAAACCCTTTCTGAACCCTTTCAGGTTTCACAACATCCTTCCTACAGCAGGTAGAATAGAATTGCATACAGTATTCTAAAAGTGGTCTAACCTTTGTCCTGTACAGATGTAACCCATTCTCCTAACTCACATACACAATACACTGACCAATAACATGCCAAATACTTTCTTCACTATTCTATCTACCTGCAAATCCACTTTCAAGGAACAATAAACCTATACTCTGAGGTCACTTTGTTCAGCACCGCTCCCCATAACTTGACCATTAAGTGTATAAGTCCTGCCCTGATTTGGCTTTCCCATATGCAGCATCTCACATTTATCTAAGTTAAACTCTGTCGGCCACTCCTCGGTCCATTGGCTCATCTGATCAAGATCCTGTCGTAATCTGAGGTAATCTTATTTGTTGGCCATTATACCTCCAATTTTGGTGTCATCTGCAAACTTACGAACTATATCTCCGATGTTCATATGCAAACCATTTATATACATGATGAAAAGTAGCAGAACCAGCACCGATCCTTGTGGCACTCCACTGGTCACAGGCCTCCAGTCTGAAAAACAACCCTCCACCACAACCCTCTGTCCTCTACTTTTAAGCCAATTCTGTATCCAACTGGCTAATTCCCCCTGTTTTCCATGTGACCTAACCTTGCTAACCAGTCTCCCATGCAGAACCTTGTCGAATGCCTAATTGAAGTCTGTATAGATCACATCCAGCGTTCAGCCCACATCAATCCTCTCCGTTACTTCTAAACAAAAAATAATCAAGTTAGTGAGCCATGATTTTCCAGGCACAACCCAATTTGCCTATCCTGATAAAGCGCTTTTGCCCAATACATCTATTTTCCTGCTCCTCAGATGCTGCCTGACCTGCTGTGCTTTTCAAGCACCACTCTAATCTAGACTCTCATCTCCAGCATTTACAGCCCTCACATTTGTCTATCCCTAATGTATCTTTCCAAATACATGTAAATCCTGTACCTCATGATTCCCTCCAAAAACTTGCCTACCACTGATATCAGGTTCACCAATCTATAGTTCCCTAGCTCTTCCTTTCCATTTTGTTTAATAGCACAACTTTAGTCAAACTCATGAATTCCAGCATTTCACCTGTGGCTTTTCATGATAAAAACATCTCAGCAAGGGGCCCTGCAATCAATTCCTGATCCTCCTACAGAGTTATTGGGTTCACATTATCAGGACCCGTGAGATTGTTTTTTACACAGCATGTGGTTCATGTAGAGAGTGAACTTCCTGAGGATGTGATGGATTATGGGTAAAGTTACAGCATTTAAAATGCACTTGATTAAGGACAAGAATAAGCGAATGTTTGGATAAATCTGGACCAAGCGCAGGCAGATGGGACTGGTTTAGTTTGGAATTATTGTCAGCATGGACTGTATGGGCCGATAGGTCTGTTTGCAAATACCCTGTATAACTCGATGGGTCTATGTGTATTTACATATCCAATTATATATCTGCATGTTTCTGTTGTGTTTGTCTATTCCCGTGTGTCTACATATGTCGCGGTGTACCATTATGTGCGTGTCTATCTCTCTGTGCTTGTTAGATGTGTTCCTGCATTAGTGTGTGGATCTCTGTCTCTGCATCTCTGTGGAATTGGAACTCTTGTTGTTTTTGGTGTGAATCACTGAAACGGGGTCAAAACCGCTCTCCCTTCCACTCCCTTTCCCTCTTTTCTTTAAAGTGATCAATCCCACACTCTGCTGGTCTGGTTTCGGTCTTTTCAATCCTTTCTCACATGTAAGTTGACTTGTAAGAGTAAGACATTAAAAATTGCAAGTTACAGGAAGTGCATTAAAATTAATCTCATCGCCTTGCAATGTGGCTACTCGGATTTGCTTGGATATAATTGCAATGGAAATATGCTTTAATGAGTATACTGTGTATTAAAAATACTACCCAGTGACAAACCGTTTCCACATTAGAGAAGGAGAGCAGACATTTGTGCACATGAAACTGTCCCACTCTGAGGGCTTCAGTCCAATGACAATCCTGTCCACACCAACCTTGTGTGTGTGTGTGTGTGTTTGTGTGTGTGTGTGTGTGTGTGTGTGTGTGTTTGTGTGTGTTTTTGTGTGTGTGTGTGTGTGTGTGTTTGGTGCAATCAAAATTTAGATTGGATTGTGCTGTGAACTGCTGCCCTCTCTCTCCCTCCCAAACTGAATCCCTGATGGTTTACACACTTTACCACCACGATTACAGTGACGTCGGAGGTGGGAGGTGGGGGATGGGGTTTGGAGTGCAACAGAGATTGACAACAACAGAAAACTCAGCAGCTCTGGAAGCCATCTGTGGACAGAAATGAAAGTTGACGTTTTGGATCGAGTGATCCTTACTCAGAACTCGTGTCGGGGGACATTACATCACTTTAAACACCACAGAGACTGCCAGGTTCGCCACACACAGATACACACACCAATATACACACATAGAGGCACTTGCTGTTCATTGACACTACAGACATGGAGAGTGTCAGTATTTCTCTCGCTTCATGGTAACCTTGTCAATATTTCAGTCGTTCTGTCTGGTGTGTGTCAGTATTTCTGTGTGGAGTGTGATTGTAGGACAATTTCAATCTTTGCAGATATCAAACTTGGAAGAATTGTAAAGTTTGTTGAGGACAGCATGGAAGTCCATCAGGAAAGTTATATTTTGGTGTCGTGTTCAGGCGTATGGCAAATGCTGATCAAAGCAGAACAGTGTGAGGTGATGCTCTTTGGTAGGAAGGACATTGAAAGGTAACATTAAACAGGCTATACTGTTATAAAGGAGGTGCAAGAGCAGAGGGTGCTGGATGTATGAGCACAGATTATCGAAGAAGTCAGGACAAGTGGGGGTAGCGGAAAATCTCACAAATTAGTGTCAGTATCTGAGCTGTTTACAGGAGGAAGGAGTCACTGTGCCCGCTTCCTGGGAGGTGGTAGAGATGGTGTGTTGTCAGTTCAACCTCATGCCCAGCGAAGCTGTGGGGATTCTATTTGTACCAGCTCAACACAAAAGGGAGATGGCATCAGGGCCATGGCTTCCAAGTTGTGCCGGGGGAAAAAGGTGCTGCCAGTGGGTTTAAAGTGAGAATTTCCCTTCACTGAACATTGCTCATTACTCGGTCGGTGGGATGTGGATGTTTCAGAATCTCCACACGAGGCATCCCGGTCCTGTCCAGCTCCGACCAGGGTACTCCCCACATGGCGGGGGGAGCTGGGTGAGGGAATGGATATCGGGCACTCCACCACACGGCATGGCACCTTCTGTCCTATTCCAGGCTGTTTCTCCTGGAATGGGAGAAGGGCAGGGAGGGAGGGTAGGAGTGGGTGGCACTGTTGTTAGTGCTGGTGTAGGTAGGGGGAGAAATGGTGAGGTGTCTGGAGGGAGTCAGTCCATAGTTAATTAGTGCCGGGGGGGGGGGCTGGATAGTGGGGGGACAGAGAGGGGGTGAGAGAGAGAGAGAGACGGGGGAAGGTGCTGCATGCAGCAGTGAGAGTGGTGGGCCATGAGCCTTGTTCGGGGTTGGTGCTATAACAGATATACAGTGAGTGTGAGGGAGCAGAGGGAATAGAGTGACACTGACCCTGGCAGAGCGGGGAAGGTTTTGGATGATTGTCCTGTATTGCTGGACATTTAACCAGACCGCAGATACTGCACTGAGCTGGGTGGAGAGCTCAGACCATGTTTGGTGGGTCTGGTGGTGTGGCCCCCCTCTGGGAAGAGTAAGGCCCCCCTCTGTACTCGCCCATCCAGTAGGACCTCCGTTCCCCTGTCGACAAACCGTCTTGTAATTTCCAATTATCTGCAATACTCGGGGTAAACTGTGCAGGGCAGCTCCAAACTGAGAAAGCTCCACCGTGTGCCTATTGGCCTTTTAAAGATGGCACTAGTGCCAGGGATCATGGAATATTCAGGGGTATCTGGGCGATGGTGAATACCTCCAGACATGATGGGTGGGAGAATAGGGTTGGCATTGAATGAGAAGGACACCATGGGGTGGGGGTTAATGAGAAAAGTTTTATAAGATAGCACCAGGAAACGAGCTCGGCTTTGTGCAGTCGATCCCTCTGTCACACTCAGTGAAAATAGCTAGGAGACGAATTATTGTTGGATTCAATCCAATGAGTCGAATACACTGCTGACCCCCACTAACAGTAACAAAGCTGCATTTGCTTATCCAATACTCTCCATCACAGAGAACGAGCTAAACATGAACTACGCTTGGGAAATAAGGCAGGTCAGGTGACTGAGATATCAGTTAGGACGCACCTTTGGACAAATAATCATAATTCCGTTAGTTTTAAAATAGAGATGGAAAAGCAGATTTGAGTCAGGCCAATTTTGATGATATTAGCAAGAAATTCCAAACTGGATTTGGACAGATATTCGCAAATAACGGGCCAACTGTGAAGATTGAAGCCTTCAAAAATGAGATGTCAAGAGCCCAGACACTGTATGTCCCTGTTAGGGTGAAGGGTAAGGCTGGTAAGTGTAAGGAATGCTGGAGGACTGGAGAAATTGAGGGTCTGGTCATGGATAAGAGGGAAACATATTTCAGGTAGAGAGAGGAGGAATCGAGGGGTTTCAGTATTCATTCACGGGATGAGAGTATCGCTGGTTGGGCCTGCATTTATTGCCGATTACTAATTGCCTAGAGGGCAGTTAAGAGTCATACATATTATTGTCGATCTGGAGTCACATGTAACCAATGACACGTGAGGGTGGCAGTTTACTGACTTCAAGAACGTCAGCGAACCAGTTGGGTTTTTTCCAAAAATCGAAAATGTCTTTGTCATCATCATTAGCCTCTTAATTCCAGATTTAAAGTCAATGTCCAGTGAGTCTAAAGCCAGTAGGAGTATACTTAAGCGGGATATAAGGAGGCCATGATGGGGACATGAGATAGTTTTGGCAAATAGGGTTAAGGAGAATCCAAATGTACTCTATCCATACATTTAGGAGAAAAGAGTAACTCCGGAGAGTTTTGGGCCATCTAAAGATTAGCAATGCTGACGATGTGCGGAACCACAGGAGATGGAGGCGACACTGAAGAAGCATTTTGACTGTGCAGAAGGATATGGAAGCCAGAGAACTTAAACAGTGGTATCGTGAAAAGTGTTTGCATTACAGAGGAGGAGATGCTGGACTTCGTAAAGCCTGTAAAGGTGGGAAAATCCCCAGGACCTGATCAGGTGTACCCGAGAACAAGGGAAGTGATTGTTGGGCCCCTTGCTGGGATATTTGTATTGTCAATTGCCACAGGTGAGGTACCGGGAGATAGGAGATTTGATAACTTGTTGGAATTACTAAAACCATTTAAGAAGGATGGTAAGGAAAAGCCGGTGAGGCTGACGTCAGTGGAGGGCAAATTGTTGGTGAGGATTATGTGGCACAAGGTTTTCATGTATTTTGAATGGCAAGGACTGATAAGGGATAGGTAACAAGGCTTGAAGCTTGGGGAATCGTGTCTCGCTAAATTGACGGAGATTTATTTTGAAGAAGTGACTAAGAGGGTTCATTGAAGCCGAGAGGTGCACCTTGTCGACATGGACTTCAGTCAAACATTTGACCCTTTCCACATGGCAGACTGGTTAACAAGTTTAGTTCACATGGAAGACATGGAGAACTAGCCACGTGGATATAAAATTGGCTCGAAGGTAAGATACAGAGGGTGGTGGTGAAGGGTTGCTTTTCCAACAGGAGGTCTGTGACCAGTGGTGTTCTACAAATATCCGTGCTGGGTCCAGTATTTTCAGGATTTATGTAAATCATTTGGATGCGAACATAGCAGCGATAATTGGTAAATTTGCAGATGACACCAAAATTGATGGTTGAGTGGACAGCAAGAAGGTTTACCTCAGAATAAAATGGGATCCTGGTCAGATGGCTGATGGGCTGAGGCGTGGCAAATGGTGTTTAATTTAGATAAATGTGAGGTGCTGCATTTTGGAAATGCAAATCAGGAAAGGACGTATACACTTAATGGTAAGGTTCTGCGGGGTGTTCCTGATCCATGAGACCTTCCAATCCAGGTTCATAGTTCATTGAAAGTAGAATCGCAGGTAGGTAGGATAGTGAAGAAGGCATTTGGTATGCTTGCCTTTACTGGCTAGTGCTTTGAATTGGGAGGTCACGTTGCTGCTGTACAGCACCTAATTTGGCCACTTTTGCAGTATTGCATTCAATTCGCGTTTCCCTCCTATCGGAAAGATATTATGAATATTGAAGCGAGTCAGAAAAGATTTACAAGGTAGTTGCCAGAATTTGAGCAATAGGGAGAGGGTGAGTACGTTGGGGTGATTTTTCCTGGAGCGTGAGGGGCTTGTATAGGGTGAATCGCCAAGGTCTTTTCCCCAAACCTAGAGGACATGGATTTATGGTGAGAGGGGTAAGATTTAAAAATGACCGAAAGAGCAACTTTTTCCAGCAGAGGTTGGTGCATGTTTGGAATGAGCTGCCAGTGGAGATGGAGGAGGCTGTTACACTTACAACATTTAAAAGACATTTGAATGGGTACATGAAGAGTAAGGGTTTACAATGATATGGGCCAAATGTTGGCAAATGGGACTCGTTTAATTTGGGATATCTGATCGACATGGACGGGTTAGACTGAAGGATCTGTTTCCGTGCTGCATATCTCCAAGACTCCATGTCACTGTCTGACCGCACTCCAATATCCCATTAATTATTCATTCCCGGAAATACCAGTTTATGTTGTGAGATGCCATCCAAATGCCTTCACTTCAGCATTCTGAAACCTGTGAACACATCCTCCCATAGCACTTTATCTAAGTCTCTCTCTCTGTCTATTTCCCAAATCCCTCCCATTTGTTGCTATTTAAAACTGTTGGTATTTAAACCCTGACATCCAGTTTTAGTTGTCCAGTTTTAACGTGAATAACTGTCCCATATCTTCCTCTTACCTTTAATGTTGCTCACCCGAGAGCATCAGTTTCTAACATTAAGATGCTTAAAAACAATGTGAAAAATGCATAGCTTGCATTTTCTTTGACTTCCAAGTATCCTGCCCTGTGCTCCATTTTGAAGAGTAGGTTTCGAGCAGTTTTCAGGCACATCTTTGTAACTTGCTCTGTGCCTATCCATTGAATGCCTGTGTTAATCACTCGCTGCTGATCGTGTGCTCAGTAACATGAGGAATCCCCTCAACTGTTACTGATTCAGACCAGGCTTCCTACTTGCAGTTGAGTGTCATTTGACTTAATTCTAGTTTTGGTACATTCGTGGAAATGTTGAGCACCGTTTCCTGGAGACTGTGCTTTAAACTGCTGTGGGACATTCAGGAAGACCAGAGGCTTTGGTGACCTACTCTTGATGGGTCATGGGGGCTGCAGTTAGGGCATCTGGGTCTGCAACATGAACAACGAATGGAGCAGAGGCTGCAGAGAGCGGAATGAGGAAATCACAATCAGATCAGCCGTGGTCTTAGAGAATGTTGGAGCAGGATTGAATGGCTCGCTCATGCAACTTTTTCACATATTTCTGTCTGAAACAAGACAATTCCCCTTCTCTCCCAGTGACCCATACTGATGGGGAGTGAGTCACCTCCTTGTGTTCCTGCGAAAGAGGACCCTGGGGCCTCACTCGCCCTCTGATTTCTCCCGTTCCAGTCCTGACCAGTTGAGTGAATGCCTCTTGTTCCTGTGTCCCAGTATTGAGCAGTTGAATGACTGCCTCCTGTTCCTGTGTCCCAGCCTCTAGCATTTGAGTGACTGCCTCCTGTTCCTGTGTCCCAATCTCGAGCAGTTGAGTAATTCCATCCTGTTCCTGTGTCCCAGGCTCGAGCAGTTGAGTGACTACCTCCTGTTCCTGTGTCCCAGTCTCGAGCAGTTGAGTGACTACCTCCTGTTCCTGTGTTCCACTATCGAGCAGTTGAGTGAATGCCTCCTGTTCCTGTGTCCCAGCCTCTAGTAGTTGACTGGATGCCTCCTGGTCCTATGTCCCAGCCTCGAGCAGTTGAGTGAATGCCTCCTGGTCCTGTGTCCCAGGCTCGAGCAGTTGAGTGAATGCCTCTTGTTCCTGTGTCCCAGTATTGAGCAGTTGAATGACTGCCTCCTGTTCCTGTGTCCCAGCCTCTAGCATTTGAGTGACTGCCTCCTGTTCCTGTGTCCCAATCTCGAGCAGTTGAGTAATTCCATCCTGTTCCTGTGTCCCAGGCTCGAGCAGTTGAGTGACTACCTCCTGTTCCTGTGTTCCACTATCGAGCAGTTGAGTGAATGCCTCCTGTTCCTGTGTCCCAGCCTCTAGTAGTTGACTGGATGCCTCCTGGTCCTATGTCCCAGCCTCGAGCAGTTGAGTGAATGCCTCCTGGTCCTGTGTCCCAGGCTCGAGCAGTTGAGTGAATGCCTCCTGTTTTTCCCTGTTTCTGAGCAGCAGTTTCAAAGCTCTGATATTTTTGTCTGAAACAAGACAATTCCCTTCTCTCCCAGTGACCCATACTGATGGGGAGTGAGTAATCTCCTTGTGTTCCTGCATAACAGGACCCTGGGGCCTCACTCGCCCCTGATTTCTCCCGTTCCAGTCCCGAGCAGTTAAGTGACTCCCTCCTGTTCCTGTGTTCTAGCCGCGAGCAGTTGAATGACACCCTTCTGTTCCTGTGTCCCAGTCTCAAGCAGTTGAGTGACTCCCTCCTGTTCCTGTGTTCTAGCCTCGAGCAGTTGAATGACACCCTTCTGTTCCTGTGTCCCAGTCTCAAGCAGTTGAGTGACTCCCTCCTGTTCCTATGTCCCAGCCTCGAGCATTTGAGTGACTCCCTCCTGTTCCTGTGTCCCAGTCTCAAGCAGTTGAGTGACTCCCTCCTGTTCCTATGTCCCAGCCTCGAGCAGTTGAATGACTCCCTCCTGTTCCTGTGTCCCAGCCTCGAGCAGTTGAATGACTCCTTCCTGTTCCTGTGTTCCAGCCTCGAGCAGTTGAATGACTCCCTCCTGTTCCTGTGTCCCAGTCTCAAGCAGTTGAATGACTGCTTCCTGATCCCAAGTCTGTGAATATGGATGTCCTCCTCCTGTTCCTGTGTAACAGGCTCCAGTAGCTCTGTGCTCACCTCCTGCTCCTGTGGAATGGAACTGAGGGACTGAATAGCCTCTTCACATTCCTTACAGCTTCTGTTGACTAAAAGCAATTCTCCTGATTCTGTAAATCACCATCAAAATCTGAATGATGTATTTTTGTATTTTGCTCTCAGTAATTGAGCAAACAATCTGACTGACAGAATTCAGAAGCTGAGTAGCCTCCTCCTGTTCCTGTGTTATACACTCAAAAGGCAATAGAGTCTCAGAGATGTACAGTACAGAAAACGATCCTTCAGTCCGGTCGTCTATGCCAACCAAATATCCTAAATAAATCTCGTTCCCCTTGCCAGCATTTGGCCCATTTCCGTCTAAACATCTCTCATGCATGTATCCATCCAAATGCCTTTTAAATGGTGTAACTGTACCTGACTCCACCACCTCTTTTGTCTGTTCAATCCATACTCACAGCAGTCTCTGTGTGAAAATGTTATCCCTCATGTCCCTATTTAAATCTTTCCCCTCTCGCCTTAAACCTTTGTCTTCTAATTTTGGACTCGCCTATCCTGGGAAAAGACGTTGACTGTTTACCTTATCTATTCCCCTCATGGTTTTATAAACCCCTTTAAGATCACCCCTCAGCCTCAACACTTGAAAATAGTCCCAGCCTATTCAAACTCTCCCTGTAGCTGTAACCCTCCAACACCTGCAACATTCTTTTAAATCTCTTCTGCACCCTTTCAAGTTTGACAACATCTTTCCGACAGCAGGGAAACTGGAATTAAAGGCAATATTACAAAAGTGGCCAAACCAATGTCCTGTACAGATGCAACGCGTCGTGAAAATGTTTAGACACAAAGCACGGACCAATAAAGGGAATATCACCAAGTGCCTTCTTCACTGCACTGTCTACCTGTGATGGCACTTTCAAAGAACAGAGAACCTGCACCACAAGGTGACACAGTAGCTCAGTGACTAGCATTGCTGCTTCAGAGCACAACGATCTGGGTTTAACTCCATCCTTGAATGACTGACTGTGTGGAGTTTGCACATTCTCCCCGTGTCTGTATGAGTTTCCTCCGGATGTTATGTTTTCCTCCGACAGTATAAAGATATACAGATAAGGGTAGATCGGCCATGCTAAATTGAGTAAAGTACCCAGGGATGTGTAGGCGAGGTGGATTAGCTATGGAAAATGCAGGCTCAGAGGGATAGGGTAGGGGTTTGTCTAGTGGGATACTGTTTAGAGGGTCGGTGTGGCCTCGATGGGCCGAAAAGCCTGTTTCCTCACTGTAGGGATTCGATAACTTCTATGGAATTCTCCTTTATTGGCAGCTTTCGTCAGGACCCTACCTACATGTCTTGCCTTGATATGTCTTGCCAAAATGCGACACCTCACATTTCACTAAAATAAACTCTATCTGCCACTCCTCGGCTCACCTAAGCAAAGTCCCATTATAGTCTGAGAGATCATTCATCACTGTCGACGACACCACCAAATCTGGTATTATCTACAAACTTACTGACCATACTTCATATACTCAAATGTAAATGATTTGTATCAGTGACAAAAGGCAGTGGACCCACTATTGATCTTTGCGGCACGCCACTGGTCTCAGGTCTCCAAGTTTAATGAACAAATGTCACTGTCACGCCCTGTCTCCAATATTCAAGAAAAGTTTGGACCTAAATGGCGAGTTCTCCCTGGATCCCAGGCAGTCTGACCTTGCTAACAAGTCTACCATGTAGAACATTTTGGTTTTCTTACTGAATTCCATAAAGGCAACATCCACTGTCCTGCCTTCATCAATCATCTTCTTCACATCCTCAAAAAATTCCACCGAGTCAGTGAGACGTAATCTCAATTGTACAAACCCCTCTTCAGTCCTTGTCTTTCCAAATACATATCGATCTTTTTCCTCGAAATCCCCTCCAACAATTTAGTCACCATTGACGTCATGCTCACCAATCTCGAGTTACCTGTTTTTTCTTTACTTTCTTAAATAATTGCGCTATGTTAGCAGCCCTCCAGTCTTTTGACACCTCACCTGTGAAAATCAATGTTACAAATATATCAGCAAAATGCATAAGCAATCTATTTCCTAGCTTCCCGCAAACATCTGGGATACAACTGATCAGGTCCCAGGGGTTAGTTCTCCTTTATGTGTTTTAAAATGTCCAACACCTCCTTGTAATATAGACACTTTTCAAGGTATCATTGCATATTTCTTCATTCTCTCGCTCTTGTAACCTCCTCCACATTAAATACTGAGGAGAAATACTTGTTTAGTATCCCTCAAATTTGTTGTGGTTCCATAAATAGGTAGCCTTACTGATCTTTAAGGGGCCCTATTGTCTCCCTAGTTAATCTTTTGCCATTGAAGGATTTGTAGAATTTGTTCAATGCCTCATTAACCCAATTTCTAAAGCAATCTCTTGTCCACATTTTTCTGGCCCGATTTCCCCATTGACTATGCACTTGCTGCCCTTATACACCTCTCGGGATTCACTTGATCTCAGCTCTGTTTACCTGACATACGCCTCCTTCCTTACCTTGACCATAACATCAATATATCTAGCCATCCAGCACTCCCTGCACCCACCAGCCTTGCCCACCTCTCTAATAGGAACACGTTGGCTCTGGACTCTCTGAAACCAAGTTTTGATGGCCTTGCATTTTCCAACCATCCCTTTACCTGTGAATAGGGTATTCCAATCAGCCTTTCACAGGGCTCACCTAACACTTTCAAAATTGGCCTTGTTCAAAGTTAGAACTTTAATGTTGACATCAGGTATTTCCGATTCCATAATTAATTTAAAACTAATATTTATGCATAACCAACTTGAAAGTTAAATAAACACATCCTGTGCCTCAATAACGGGCTCGAGAGACTGAATAGGCTCATCCTGTCCCTCTGTATTACACTGGAAATGCTGTCCCTCTGTAATAGACCCAAGAGGCTTAATGGCCTCCTCCAGTTCTTCAAAACACACTCGAGAGGCTGCATGGCCTCCTCCTGTCCCTGTGTAACAGATCCGAGACACAGCAACCTGTGGATTACGAGCAGCCGGTAAACTGTATCTAATGGAGACCCATTCCTTTTCAGTTACAGAAACACAAACAACACAATGTACTCTAGGTGCCCTCTCAGTGACACCTCATACAGCTGCAGCGACAAATCTCTTTGTTTTGAATGATTCTGTTGGCAAAATGTGCCAATATTCCAACTTTCTACCTTTTCAAATAGCAACAGGTTAATATGGGCTGAATGGCCTTCTCCTATCCCTCTGTAAGGGGCCCATAGGGACAGAATTGCTTTGGTCTGTTACTGAGCAGCAGTCTCAATGGTCTGACTCAAGGTTATGAAAGGATTTGAAAACAGGGCATTGAAACCAGGAGTAGCCTCACACTGGTCAATAAGTACCGTACTTTGTTTCAGGTATCTAGAAACTTGCCCACCCGACGTTTGTTTTTTTACGCAGCAGATCTATCATTTTGTAACTGCCTATTTTCATAAGCAGAGTGGAACATATATAGGCCGCTGCAGTGTTCTGTTAATACTCTTATATACAAGGGAAAAAAGATTAAAAATATTGAAAGATTTATGGTCCATCCCTCAGCAACCCTTATCCATTCCGTCCAAAACCAGTAAATGAAAAGTGATGTTTTGAATTGGTTAACTGAGCCTATTTGTTCAGTGACTGTGATTAATGCCAATCTCCATGGATTCTAATTATCCCAGTGGAGGGTTTCAATCTTTTAATGATAAATAGGCTCCGTTCAATGTGTCAACCCATAACATGAGCAGAGCATCACCGACAGCACTGACAGGGATCAGCAGATCCAGAGAGAAGGGGAGGAGAAATCAGAATCTGAGAACATGAGACTGGAATGTTCCAACAATCGATCAGAATCTGAGAACATTAGACTGAAATATTCCAACAATGAATCAGAATCTGAGAACATTAGACTGAAATATTCCAACAATGGATCAGAATCTGAGGACATTAGACAAGAATATTCCAACAATATACAGGAGCTTATCTGATTATGTTTGGTATCTTTCTGAATTTGATTGGTTGCCATTATCATCGCAGATCTATTTCGCTCTTCTCATTATTCAATACTTTTATTATCCCTTCCTGGCTATCGTTGGTGTTCCTGGTGAGTGTCACTATCCAGGTTTTGTTTTCTATACACCAGTTATGAGTGTATTATTGTTATTTCATATTGTCTACACTTCCTGCCACTGTTATTGTTCCTGTTGAATCTCACAATCCAGACATTCACTCTACAGACCACTACTAACTGCATCAATGAAGGTGTTCAATTACTGTCTCGCTCTCTGCTCTGGCAGTGTAACTCACGGGTCTCTATGTTGAACTATTCAGTTTCAGGGGAGAACCACAATGCATTGTCTCATTGCCTTTGCTGTTAAGTGCATGGAGGACACTTTCTACTCTTCTGGTTACAAACTCCACTTCCTTCCACTGTTTCCATCCCATTCCTGGCCAATATCTGCAGCTGAAACAGTCAGGTCACAACTGTGGGAGATCCCTTTGACTATGAGCTGATTCTTGACACCATATCCTGAACATGTCTAACTTGAAATACTCACCACTCCAGAATATATCTCACTGGTTTATTCCATCTGTTGTTTGAACCTTGAGCTATGAAATACAATCTTAATGAAGCCAATAATCTGCTGCTGACACTCCCGGCTTCAAACCTGCCGAAGCAAATCTGATTCAACCTCACACCAAACTCCCATCCATCTGTCATTCATGTGCACGCGGATGTATATTGCTATTGTGTCTGGCAATGCCTTTATTTTAACATTCTCAAACACCTTAGCTCATCTGTCCATGCAACTTCTCTCGTTCTCTCTACTGATTAACAAAAAGCTTGCCTGTTGTTCGTATTTAAAATAATTTCCTCCATGTGCGTTAATTCTCAAACAATGAGTTTTGCATTCAACCACGCCAATCGCGCGCGCACACACACACACTCTCTCAGTCTCTGATGAACATATGCACACACACATACACACGCGTGCGCGCGCGGAGAGAGAGCAAACCTTCCCACTGTAAGCAGTAAATCTGTTGTGAGTATAGTTAGCATATGATAGTAGAGTTTGCAATACTCTCTATGCTGTGCAGATAGTGCAGTTTACTGAGCAACACACTAGCATGGTCTGCACAGCTCTCCATGCTGGGCTGTCAACTTGTCCCAGTTTATGTTGTTTGTGGTGTTCTGTGAAGCACATTGAGAACTTGATGTAACAAACCATTTCAGCTGATCTGACAATGTCTTTATTCAATGTTCTCATTCTTGTAATTTTACTCACGAAGATCTCACTTCGCCAATTAGTCCCACTGCCCTGACGTTTTCCACATATTTCCACAACATCTTTTCAGTTAATTAACTGTCTGTTTCTGTCTTTAATGTGAATCTCTTGTCCCTTTCTTTCTTTCCCTGGCCTTGGGTTTTGGCCTCCCTAGTGTATCGAGTGCTGGCATTGTGTAGCTCAGAAATAATGAAATGGGGTGTGTCAAGCTGTTGTTCACTTCCTGGTATGTCCCATGTGATGGTCCATGGACAGGCGTGTTTCTGAAGTTATGAGAAACATCCTTGTAACTTGGTCTGTACCTGTGGCTGTCGCTCTCAGGTGACCATGCGATCAGTAACAAAAGGAAGCCCACTGAGTGAAGGACCACGCATATAAATTGCCTGACAATGCTGTCACTTTTTTAATAAAAGGTTATGTTCTCCCTTTTATTTAGTAAGAGACCTTAAAAGCAAAACTTCCGACTGAAAACGGCTCAAGTAAATAACTTATGGGGCTTTTAGGGTTTTTAAATAAATAGCAGAAACAATGGCCAGCTGGCACAGACCAGGATTTCTAGTTTTTTTTATATATTGTAGCTGTAACAATCACCAGGTCCCAGAAGGGTTGTAAGTTTCAGTAAATTATCCACAGCTGCTATTCTCTCTGGAACCTCACTTGATGGTGTTTCCTCCTGGATTGGAGAACTGTATGCAAGAATGCATGTCTGAATGTTCTTTTTTGCCAAGGGGTGTGTTTATGGGATGTTGATATATTGGAACAGTTCATTAGTAGAAGGTACTGTATCCATTACTCGGTTAAGATTGCCAATAGAAAAATTATTCTAAATTCATCTTCATTTCTAATTGGATTTTCATTAGAGTGTTTAAATATATTGTATTTTGCTTAATGGTGAGTGGTTTGAATAGTTTGACATCTGGAACACCCAACTCACGTCTACCTTTAAAATAAGGAAAGGTTGGCATCCAACCTACCTTCTTAAAATAGTTTGAGGCAGCCTGGTTCGACTATAGCAAACTGGGGACTCTTGTCCGGTTCAAAATCGATAATACAAAATTGGGTTTAGAATTTGCAAACAGGCCATTCTCCCCAACAAGTCCACACCGATCCTCCGAGGAGTAACCTACACAGACCCATTCCTCTACCCTATTATCACACATTTCCCCCGACGAAGGCAACTAACTCACACATCCCTGAAAACTATGAACAATTTATCATGGCCAATACACCTGACATGCACATCTTTGGATTATGGGAGGAAACCAAATCATCCAGAATAAGCTCATGCAGACATTGGAGAGTATGCACCAGGAGGCAATTGGGTTCAAAGGTCGTGTATGGTAGTTGATAGTGTCTTTTTTCTGGACGTTGAATTCGGTTGTTTTCAACAGTATTTTGTGTATAAAGATTCAGTCATTAAGAGTTCTCTGGGTGTGGAAAAGTGAAGTTGGCGGTTTTACAAAACGTAATGATGGTAAAGCTTTAGGAATTGACAGACAACCTGGAGTTGGGGTTGCGATTGTCTGTGAGAAAATTAGAGATAATTACAGCTATATATATCGGCAATTACGTTTAGTGGAACCGCCATCAGACTCTTTGGAAATGGCCGGAATTGAATTTGAAATGATGGCCTTTGAACCTGAGAAGGAATTGAAAGAGTTTGAATTATGATGAAAAGTAGAAATAAAAGAAAGGGAAACGAAGAGAAAAGAGAGAAAAGGACAGAAGAAAAGCAGAGAGTTTCAACTTAAAACGGTAGCAATTAGAGAGGAAAGTTGATATAGAAGGTGGAGATGAAGGTAGAATGTCGGTGGGATGAGGAGGATAGTGCGGTTGAGCAACCCTATTGTCACCAATGGCCTAACGAGGTTCTATTTAAATGCATCCAGGCATTCTCTAAATTTGATGAGAAGGATGGGGAAGCCTTTTGAATTTCATTTTGAGAAAGTGGCTAAACAAATGCAGACACCAGTGAACATGTGAATTTATTTGATCCAAAGCTGATAGGTATTTGCATCCCTGTCGGAGGAGGTATCTGGCCAGTATGGAGTGGTGAAGAAAACCATCTGAAGTGTATATGAGCTTGGGCCAGACACTGACAGACAGCGTTACAGGAATCTAAAAGAGGGTCTCTGGTTAAACGCACATTGAGTTTGAAAGGATCAAACACAGTAATTTTGAAAGGTGGTAAGGGTATTAAAAACAGAGCAAACCTAAGACACTCTTAGAAAGATTCTTATTTTGGAGAAGTTCAACAATTCACTTCCTGCAGCCGTGAAAACTCGTGTGGAAGAGCAGAGTTAAAACGGCAAGATTAGAAGCTGAAATGGCTGATGATGATGATTGAGTTCAGAAATCAAACTTTGGTTTCTGTGAGAGATGGAGAAGAATGTGCGAGGTCTTGTTAAGGTTTACAGGCATAGGCCAGGAGTAGCAGGTAAAGAGGTTAGAGCATTAAGAGATACAGAAGCATGTAATTCTTTTATGCTGAGACATGAGGAGCTATGTCATTCAAAAGGTCTATTGGAGAGATGAGAAGTGCTCCATTATGTAACGTGTGGTTGGAATGTCCAGTGGAAACATCAACAGATTTATTCCACAATGGGGAAGGAGGCCTTGAGCTTGGTGTTGGCGTTACAACTTTTCAGATTTATATTGCCAATAACATACCTGAGACAAATCTTTATCACTGATCATAACCCCTTAAAGTTTTTGGAGAAGATTAGGGAGAAAAATACCAGTCTGTTTCGATTGAGCCTATTATTGCTGCCATTCAGTTTGAAACTATACAGGTGACAGGGCGATAAAACCTAAGTGTGGAGACTTGGATGAAGAAAGTCAAAGGCATTCTGTGGCAGGAGTAAAATGACTGAAATCGAAATAGATGTGAATATTTGTATGCTCAGAGTCAATGTAATATATATGCATTTCAGTCTACTAATCGAGGAAGATTAGGATGTCTAAAATGAATCCAAATGTATTGATGGATTATTTTATTAAAGATGGAGTTGTGAGGATGCTATCACTGTAAAAAGATTATTTCTCTTGGTTTTTTTTTTTGAAGAGAGGTGTGGAAGGCAGAGGTGTAGAACAGCTGTCTGAAAACAGTTTAAATAAATAACTGAGATTTTAGGTTTCATTAAAACTTTGGTAACAATGGAAGGGCAGTGGCCAGCTCTCCCAGACCAGATTACCTCATTTTGCTTTTAGCTGCAGCATTCAGAAGCTGCTGGGGATCCCAGAAGGGTTGGAAGTTTCAATACATGATCCCCAGATGCTTTTCTCTCTGAGATCTCTGTTCAGCTTGTTTCCCCCTGGATTGGAAAACTGCTGTAAGGATCTGTATTTGAATATATCTTTGTGCCATGCGGTGTAAACCAAACAGGTACGGTATCTATTGTTTGTGTAAGTGTTCCAACATATAAGCTATTCCAAAACGTTCTTTTCTTTGATTGTATTTTAACTAAAGCATTTGAATAGATTATATTTTGCTCAATGTCGAGTGGTTTGACTAGTCACAACATAACTGGAACACACACTTCACATCTATATTTAAAATAAGGAAAGGTTTGGGTCTAAACGCCCTTCTGGAAATATTTTGAGGGAATCTAGTCTGGTCCAAAACACTTGTAGTGAGGGGCTTCTGACTGGCTTCTGCAATTGAAAATTTAGTGGAGGGGCAGGGGATGTTTTGCTGGAGGTTGTGCTGTAAGTTGCCTCAGACATTCAGGGAGATCTGAGGATTTGGTGACCCAACTCTGGATGGAGCATGGGGACTGCAGCTCCAGCATCTGGGTCTGCAACATGAACAACAAATGGAGCAGAGGCTGCAGAGAGGGGAAGCTCTGAAACCACGGAGTGAGTGTGTGTGGGGAAAGGGATCTGCTGTATCCACCCAGGATGTTCCAGGACCAATTTCCCAAACTCCACTTAACCCAGGATCAAAGTATGAGGGGACCCTGACTGAACAAGGAGCTGGTCACAGAGCGGTGTCACCTCCTTCAACACGACCTGCAGCTTCACACCAGGAGGAGGACGGTGCTGCCAGTGGCTGTTCGGGTCACTGTTTCATTCAGCTTCTATGATCCAGAACTTTCCAGGCAAGACTGGGTGACATATCCATCCTCTCCCAGTGTCTCAACATCAATGTCAACATTCGATGGTGGAGTATATATATGGTGGATGAGGTAAATAGATTGTTTCTCCCTCAGCAGGAAGCTGCCGGTTATATCCAGTATAGTGGGATCCCCGATGGTGTCCATGGCATCTGCAGAGTATCCATGTCAATGGGGAGAGGTAGAGGAACTGAAGGAGTTTTCTCCCTCTCCATTAATGTCACAGTGTGCCCATCCCAGTACATCATGTTGGCGAATACCCACTGAACTGGCAGCAGTCATGGTCTCTTCATTCAGAAGCAGTCAGCCATTCCCATCGTCATCGGGTCTCCACGTAGAAAGGAATGAATATATCTTGGATAAAGTCCATCCCCTTGATGCACGTTTCAAAACACCATTCCCACCACCAATTATGGGCGGCACGGTGGCACAGTGGTTAGCACTGCTGCCTCACAGCGCCTGAGACCCGGGTTCAATTCCCGCCTCAGGCGACTGACTGTGTGGAGTTTGCACGTTCTCCCCGTGTCTGCGTGGGTTTCCTCCGGGTGCTCCGGTTTCCTCCCACAGTCCAAAGATGTGCAGGCCAGGTGAATTGGCCATGCTAAATTGCCCATAGTGTTAGGTAAGGGGTAAATGTAGATGTAGGAGTATGGGTGGGTTACGCTTCGGCGGGGCGGTGTGGACTTGTTGGGCCGAAGGGCCTGTTTCCACACTGTAAGTAATCTAATCTAATCTAATCGAATTAACCAGATCAAAGTATTCCATGTGTACGGAGAGCAATTGGGTCACTTGGAGTGTCTGGGAGCAGACGATCAGGGATGGAACAAAACCTCCCATGTCTGAACGGATCTGAGTGACCCCCCCAGTACACCGTATCATTAAGTCCTATAATCCCTCTCCATTTCAGTAACATATTGCTTTCTATTATTCCTGTAAATGAAATGACAGGTTATATCATGTTAAATTCCACCTGCTAAACTATTATCTATTGCCTTTACATTTCTGAATCTGTTTGCAGACTCTCCACCCTCTCTTGATAATTTATTCTGTTGCTTACCACAGCGACATCACCAACCTCAGCATCTGTATATCTGTTCCGTCCACCTGATCATTAATATAGATTGTAAATAGTTGAGAACCCAGCGCTGGTCACTGTGTGACCCTACTGGTTACATTCCCTCTAACTGATTGAGACTGATTTATCCTGAGTGCCTGCTTCGTGTATGATACCCAGTCCTCCCCCATTCCTGTGAAACACTGTCGAAGGGTTGAATAAGAACAAGGTGCATCTGTGAGGAATCCAACCCCTCGATGACACTGATGTCAACACGGCCTCTGTTCCACTTTCGAAAAAAACTCCACTCCATATCTACACATTCAATTACTTTTAGAATGTTACAGACATCAATGAGATCTCCTTTCATTCTTATAAACTCGAGAGTATATGCTTAAACTGCTCAATTACACTTCATAAGGCAAACACTACAAATATGGAATCATTCTAATGAACCTCTTCTGAATTGCCTTCAATGGAAACACCTCATTCTGCCGGACCCCCAAACTATACTTCAGTTGCAGCCTCACTAATGCCTTGCGTAGCTACACCAACACTCCTTACCTTTCTACTCTATCCTTTTATAAATAAACACTGAAATTATGCTTGTATTTCTCATTACTTGCAGTACCCACAGGCAGGTTTTCTGTGATATGCAAGCAGACACCCAGATCCCTCTGCACCTACGCACTTTGAACTTTCTCTCCATTTAGATAATAATTTGTCTTTCTATTATCCTGGCAAACATGAATAGCCCCATATTTATTCCCTTTAATATTCCTTGCTAACTTTTGGCCCATTCACGCAACCTATCCATATAGTTTTGAAATCTCTTGCATCGTCATTCCAAAGTAATTTCCCACCGATGTGAGAGTCATCTGAAAATGTGGCATTGTATTTTCTATCCCATCAACCGAGTACAGTAATACAATCGATCGCAAATGGTTGAGGCATGAGTACTGAAATCAATGGCACCCCACAAATTGCATTTGCCAAAATAAAATGACACATTTATTCCATCTGACTGCATTTTGTTGGTTAACCAATCCTCCATCCAAGCGAATAAACTACTCCTAAACCCATGTTGTGTGCTCTTACCACTTAGTCTTTGGAGAAGCGACACATCCAATGCCTTCAGGAAGACCTGAGATGTTCCATCTCCCACGATCCACCTTTTTTGTGACATCTTCAAATAACTCAAGCAAACACTTCAAACTTGATTGTCCTTTGTAAAACCATGTTGACTCTGTCGGATTGTGGTTTAATTTTGCAAATGTCCTGAACAATGGACTCTAACAATTTGCCTTAAATTACAATGGTTTATTGTTACACTTTAGTCCCTAATGTAAACCATTATTATAAGTTCATCCCTTTCGAAAACCTTCACGTTTTCTTTGAATTCCTATTTAATGGGCACACGTTTTTAAGAGATCTGCTCCAATTACTGAGTAAGAGTCATGTGTGGCTGAATGAACTCACCATCCTGTTGGTGTACAAACTCGATGGGCTGACGTCTTTCTGGTGTTCCCATGTTATCGTCTCCAAGGCCAGAATGATCTGCGCCCGTTGATCCTTTAGAGGATTGGGAGATTATGGAATCTTACTGTTGCTCTCTAACATTTTGATGGGCTGATAGGTTTTCTCATACTTCTCCATGGAAATATTGAACGGTCTCCTCATGTATCCGGGAGATGGTTCCGAGGGATTGATTGGTCTTATCTTGTTCCCATACAACAGACACGTGTCGAAATTACTACTTCCTTTCTCATTAAAGAAGTCTCAGATAGTTTTTATCCTTATCTAATTCCCTTGCAATAGGCTCGGTGGGTCTGAATGGCCTCCTGTTATCCCAGTGTAACAATCTCCAGTCATTGTGTGACCTCTTCCAGTTCCTATGTTACAGACTTGAGGAGGCTGAATGGACTGATCCTGTTGCTGTTTAACAGGATACTGGTGCAGCATGGCCTACTGCTACAGGGTTGAATGGCTAATTGGCCTCCTTCTGTAAATGTATATCAGGCTCCAGGGGCTGAATAGCCTCATCCTGTTTTGGTGTAACAGGGTCGAAGGCTTGATTATCCTTCTGTTGTTCCTGCATAACACACTGGGGAACGGAATGGTTCCTCCACTATCTGTGTCATTCGCTTCACTCGTTGACTACATCTGTCACCTATGTTGAAATAAGGTCACCTTATTTTTTGCAAACTCCAATGGCTACTGGATCAACCTGATCATCCTTTCGTTATAAGCTAGCACCTTCATTGCAGGAATCAGTTGAGGGAACCATCTCTGAGCTGCTTCCAATGGAACAACATCATTTCTTCACTGAAGAGATTAAATCTGTACACACTACTCCAGATGTGATCTCACTAAGACCCTGTACAGCAGCAGCAACATTTTACCAGCCTGTTGTAAGGTTCCCACCCAGGTTAGAGCTGTCTCAGCTCTCTGGGGGAATATAGAGCATTGTTGGAAAATCATTGTCCTTCTCTACTCCATCAGCATAACGGGAGATCTGGAGAAATTAAAGTTAGAGAAGATCATAAATGATGTGGCGAGATGATCTCTACAATTAATCTCTCCAGAGCCCACATCGCTCAGATTCCACAGAATCGAGTAAGATGGAGCAAACATTGATGGGAGTTATATCTCAAAGTGAAAGCTGCAATATAAATGCTGGACATATGATAAAACAGGAAATGAGATATACACATTTGTGGGTACTGCAGTAATAATATACTGCTTACATTATATCTAAACTGTGTTAACCCAACTGAATGCTAATGCTGGGAAAATGGATTTCATGACCGCGTGTGAGATGGTTTACATGAACATTATGTTGAGCACTGAGCTCGAGATCAGGTTATTTAGGAAATGGTGTTGAGTGATCAGAAGAGCTAATTGAAAATTTTGCTGGCAAGGACATTTTGGGAACAGTGATCACAATGTATTGGTTTTCTTTTATGCTGTTTGAGTACACGACAGTTTTTTGTTGTATTTGAAGTAACCATTTGAAATCTGAGTCATGCAGACCATGAAGGTGTGAGGAGAAAGTGGGGATGACAGATGCTGAAGATCAGAGTCGAAGAGTGTGGTGCTGGAAAAGCACAGTCAGGCAGCATACTAAGAGCAGATAAATCGATGTTTCAGGCATAAGCCTTTCATCAGGAATGAAGCTTATGGGCCTAGGGGGCTGAGAGATAAATGACAAGAGGGTGCGGCAGGAGGGAGGTAGCTGGGATTACGATAGGTAGATGAAGGTGGGGTTGAAAGTGAAAGGTGATGAAGGGAGACAGAACGCCTCATCTACTGCATCCATTAAAGACAATGTGGTCTTCTCTTCATTGGCGAGGCAGGATGTCAACTTGTAGATGATTTCAGGGAACATCTCTAGGACAACTACATTGAACAACTCCATCGCCTAGTGGCTGAGCACTTTAAATCCCCTTCCCACTCTGCCAAGGACATGAGAGTCCTGGGCCTGCTCCATCGCCTAACCGGAGCCACCAGAAGCCTGGAGTAAGAAAGCCTCCTCTTCTGCCTTGGGACCCTCCAACCACAGGGGATCATAGTTGATTTCCCCATTTCCCCTAATCCCACCTTATCCTACTCCAACCTTCCAAGTCAGCACCGCCCTTTTGAATGTTCCTATGTGTCCACCTTCCTTCCTATCAATCTGGTGCACCCTCCTCTCGGACTATCACTTTCAACCCCACCTTCATCGACCTATTCGATGAAAGGAAGCAGCTTAGAAAAATGCCAAGTGTTGCAGTAAGCCAGTGGATTCAGAGAAATGTAGGGCCCAGTAAAGGATGACCAAAATCAGAAAGAGAAAAAGCATGCAAACGGAAGAAAAACATAAAGACTGCTAAAAAGCATCTATCAATGTATGAAAAAAATAAAAACAAAGTCAAATGTGGAACAGTTGCTGTGCAGACAGGATAATTTATTTCAGATTACAGAGAAATCGCAGGGAAAAGAAACAGTTCCTTTGTGTCTATCTCCATGGAAGAATGTCCAGAAATTCTCCCAGAAATACCAAGTGACCATGGGACTTGTGTAAGTAAAGTCTAAGATCATTCTTATCAGTGATGAGGTCATCTTTGAAAAGAAAGCTGAATTGAGTATTTATAAATCTGACAGACTAGATGTACTTCAAACAAGATTTTCAGAGGAAGCAGCAACAGACATGTTGATTGCATCGCGGATTTTCACTTTATTTTCCGACACATTCCCGAAATGCATTTATCCAATCTGGATAAGGCAAAGGTTATAAATATTATCCAACAGTTTAAGGAGAGATGAATTTGGAGAATGGTAAACTACAGACCAGTTCACCTGTCATCCGCAGTCAGGTATCTCTTGGACTCGATTACAAAGCACATGCTACTAGATATTTAGAAGGTAAAAACATAACTGGGGAGTGTGAGAATGCACCGATGAATGGAAAACCAGCAGTGGCAAACATTTTTTTGGAATGGTTTGAAGATGATTCTTGTGGACATAGGCAATGAACAACAAATGGATAATGTATAGTTGGATATTCATGAGCTTTTTAAAAGAACTCACACACTGAGCTCATAAGAAAAGTTAAACTGAGAGGTATTAGGAAGAACATATGCAAATGGGAAAGAAAAATTAGGTTTACATTCATGTGAATGTAATTGGAAGATAGAGGATGTCGTACACCAGTTGCATCGAGTGTTAATGAGACTACACTTCGAATATTGTGTATCACTCGGATTCCCAATCTAAGAAAGAATATACTGACTACAGAGGAACTGCAAAAGCTATTCTCCACATTAACCCCTAAGTTGGCAAGGTTGTCTGACGGGGTAACTCAGCCTGTAATCTGAAGTTTCGAAACAGGAGAGGTGATCGTAGTGAATCTTAGAAACATTGAAAGGACTGAATAACAGAGGGACATGAGGAAGTACAAGTAGGCGAGATCTGGGAGAATCCCACGATATTCTACACGGACAAGTCAAACAGAATAATCAGCAAACAGTCAGTGTCCATTAGAAACCAAAGGGGCAATCTGTGTGTCAAGCTGGAGAATATTGATGGATTGTAACATGAGACCTTCACATCTATTTTACTTGGGAGAAGGAGGATGCAGGTACAGAATTCAAGAAGATGGACTGGATAACTCTTGAACAGATTGATGTAAAATACGAGTAGGGATTTGAGGCTTTGTTCTGTACAAATTTGGACCAATCTCCATGTCTGAAAGAGTTGTATCACAGGCGGCTGTTGGGGTCAAGGGAGGAATGACCCTGATTGAATATTTTAATTAGAATCTGATCATAGGGGAGGTGCCAGAGAACTGGAGGACTGCGAATACGATTCCACTTCACAGTAAGGGTGGGAGAGATAGACAAGGGAACTATAGACGAGTGAGTATTAGATCACTGTTAAGGAAACTACAGGATAAAATAGGGAAGGAGAAAATCGAATTCCAATCAGAGTCACAAGGTTTGATCAGAGATAATCATCGTGACTTTATCAGAAGGAAGTCGCATCTAATGGATTTGATTGAATTAGTTTGAGGAGGTCGATTGTTTTGTTTTGTAAGAAGGTCTCTGACAAATTTCCAGCCGGGATACTGAGAAATAATGTAAAATCTCACAATATGAAGGATACCTTGACAGGTTACAAGGAGAAATGTCTTAATGGCAGCAGGCAGAGGGTGGTGGGAGAAGGCTGTTTGTGTGACTGGAGACCAGTGTCCCCTGGTGTACCACAGGGATCAGTGCTATGTCCCTTATTGTTTGTGTTATTCATAAAAAAAGATGTGAATGTGGAGAGGGCTAGGTGGAGAGTTGGGGAGGTGTGATAAGTAACTGTATGTTTGACATTAAGATTGACCGGATGGTTCGCAGTGAGGAGGAAGGCCTTAAGTTACAGGAAGATGCAGATGATTGGTCAGATGGGCAAATGAATGGCAGATGGAATGTAACCCTGATAAATATGAGCTGATGCACTTTGGGAGAAGGAACCAGACAGGGGAGGACTCAATGAATGGCAGCACACTGGGAACCTCAGGGTGTGCTTCTCCACACATCCCTGAATGTGACTGGACAGGTTAATGGACTAGTTAAGAATTGGACCTTGGGTGTAGCATTTCCTAATCAGGAGTAGATTATAAGAGCAATACAGGGCTTTGGAGTACTGTATGTAGCTCTGGGAGCCACATTCCAGGAAAGATGTGATTGTACTGGAGAGGGTGCAGAGGTGATTCACCAGGATGTTCCCTGGGATGGAGCATATCAGCTATGGAGATGGGCTGGATAAGCTCGGGTTGTTTTCTTTGGAGCAGAGAAAGCTGAGGGGTCAGGGATTCAGAAGGATAAGATTATGAGGGACATGGACAGGGTGGAAAGACAGCAGCTGTTCCTTTTAGTCAGAGGGTCAAGAACAAATGAGCACACATTTAAAGTGAAAAGTTTGAGGTTCAGAGAGGATTTAAATATTTTTTTCACCTTGTGGATGTGGGGTTCTGGGATTACTTCCTGAGAAGGGGGATTATCACGGGTAACCTCACAATCATTAAAAAGTATTTGGACGAGCACGTGGAAGTGTCATAACATTCCAGGCTATGGGCCTGGTGTAGGAAAGTGGGACTAATATAGATTGTGCAGTATTTCTGTTGGCACAGAGTCTGTGCTCCTGTGAGTGGATGGTGTGTAAGGTCAATTATTGAGCAGACTAAGGCAGGAATTGATGGCTTTCTGAAGAGTTTTTCACAAGGGTTAAAAGAGTGAACTGGAATAGCTGGTTAAATTATGTCAATGTGAGAAATATGAGAAAACAAGTGCAGTTTCCTTACAGTTTGAAACCAGAGAATAGAGAATGGGAAACAGGGAAATGGCAGAACTATGAAGCCACTACTTCAGTTCTGTCTTCACAGAACTTTCAAACAATACAAGGAAAACCAAGTCTGGTGTGGGAAAATGATAGAGTACATTGAACATAGAACATAGTAAGTAAATGGTTGAGGAGAAATTATTGTGGCTGAAAGTGATGGTCATAGGCAACACTGACGGAGATTTATGAAATGGAATTATGTTTGAGAAACAGAATGGGAGACAAATGAAAGAGAAACAATGGATGTAAAACATGTGGACTTTTAGAAAGATTTTGGTAAAGCTCCAAGCCCAATTTGCAAAATCAAATCTGAGTGGATTGGGGGCTAATATATGGCTATGTTTCCAGAATGGGACAGCTGGCAGGAAACGGTGAAAAGAAATAAACAGACTCGTCAAGCAACAGCCTGACATTGTCTGTAAGGTATGATTCTGTGAGTATGACCATTACCTACCCGGAATATCTCCTGTCTTATCAACAGGACGGACACAGCAGAAGTGGCGGCACAGTGGGATACAGTTAGAAGGGAATTGCTCTTGGAGTCCTCAACAGTGACTCTGTATCCCATGAAGTCTCATGGCATTACTTTGCACATGGGAAAGGAAACCTCCTGCTGATTACCATGTACCAGCCTCTCTGAACTGATGAATCAATACTCCTCCATGCTGACCAACACTTGGAGGAAGCACTGAGGGTAGCACGGACGCAAGATCTACTCTGGGTGGGGGATTTCAATGTTCACCAACAAGAGTATCTCAGCGACAGCATTACAGCGAGCTGGCCAGGCCCCAAAGGATATAACTGCTCGACTGGTTCTGCAGCAGGTGGGGAAAGAACCAACATGAGGAAAATACAAACTTGAACACAGCCTTACTAATCTGCCAGTTACAGAAGTATCTGTCCATGATATGATCGGTAAGAGAGACCACCACATAGTCATTGTGGAGACAAAATCACACCTTCACATTGAGAATAACCTCCACCATTTTGGGTGGTACTATCACGTTGCTAAACAGGGCAGACTTCGAACAGATCTAGCAGCTCAAATCTGGATGTCCATAAGGTGTCGTGAGTCATCAATAGCAGCCAAGTTGTACTCCTGCATAACCTCATGGCCTCCCGCATATCCCCCTCACAATTGCCATCAATCTAGAGAATCAATATTGGTTCAGTGGAGTGTGCAGGATGGCAGGAGCAGCACCAGGCATACCTGATAATGAGGTGTCAGCCTGGTGAAGCCACCAATCAGGACTACTTATGCGCCAAACAGCATAAGCAGTAAGTAATAGACACAGCTAAGTGATCCCACAAGCAAAGGAACAGATCTAAGCTCTGCAGTTGTTCCACATCTAGCCGAGAAACGTTGGGGACAATGAAACAATTCACTGGAGGAAGAGATTCCACAAATAACCCTTTCCTCCATGATGGAAGAGCCCAGCCCTTCAGTTTATAAGATAAGGCTGATTCATTCGCAACAATCTTCAGTCAGAAATGCGGAGTGGATGATCCATCTCAGCCCCCTCCAGTGGTCCTCAGCAATTCAGTTACCAGTCATCAACCAATTTGGTTCAGTCCACACGATATCCAGAAACGATTGGAGATACTGGATACTCCATAGGGTCCATAATCCGACAACATTCTGGCAATAGTACTGACAACTTGTGCTCATAACTTGCCACTCCCCTAGCCAAACTATTTCAATACTGTTACAACAATGGCTTTTCCAGATTACGTGGAAAATTACCCCAAGTAATCATTGCTCCTGTATGTAAAACGCAGAACAAATCTAATCCGGCCAATTGCCACCCCATCAGTCTCCTCTCGATCATCAGTAAAGTGGTGGAAGGTCTCGGTGTTTTTAAGTAGCACTTGCTCAGCAATGCCCTGGTCAATGACGCCCAGTTTGGGCTCCACCAGGGCCACTCAGCTCCTGATCTCCTTACCGTGATTCAAACATGGACAAAAGAGCTGAATTCCAGAGGTGGGGTGAGAGCGATAGCCCTTTAAATCAAGGCTGCATTCGACCAAGTGTGGTATCAAGGGGCCTTAGCAACACAGGAATCAATGGGCATCAGGGGCAAACTCCCCGCTGGTTAGAATCATACCTGACACGTAGGAAGGTGGTCATGGTTGATAAAGGTCAGTCAAGTCAGCTCCAAGTCTGTTGGAGTCCCTCGAGCAGTGACCGAAAACTTCTTCAGGGCTACTTCATCAATGACCTTCCCTCCATTTTAAGGTCAGCAGTGGGGATGTTCGCCAATGATTGTACAATGTTCTGCAACATTTGTGGCTCCTCAGATACTGAAGCAGTCTCTGTTCAAACACGACAAGATCTGGAGAGTATCCAGGTTGACAAGTGGCAAGTAATATTCAGGCCACACGAATGCCAGGCCATGACCATCACCAGTAAAGTACAATCTAACCTGCACCTTGGCATTCAATGGTGTTACTATCACTGAATCACCCAGTGTCAAATTCCTGGTGGGTAATCATTGCTCAGAAACTCACTGGTCTCGCCACATGAACACAGTAACTATAAGGGCAGGTCCGAACCTAGGAATACTGCGGCGAGTAACTCACATCCTGACTTCCAAAAGTCTATCCATCATCTACAATGCATAAGTCAGAGGAGTGATAGAAGACTCCCAATTTGCCTGGATGAGTGGAGTTCCAACAACACTCGAGAAGCTTTATACCATCCAGGACAAAGCAGCCAGTTTGACTGTCCCTTCATCCACAATGCTCCACCATCAACGCTCAGCAGCAGCAGCAGTGTTTTACTATCTACATGCTGCAATAAAATGATCCACCAAAGATCCTCAGAGACCATCTTCACAACTCCCATGTCTATCTAGAAGGACAAGGGCTACAGATGTATGGGAATACCATCATCTTCAGGTTCCCTCCAAGCCAGTCACCATCCTGACTTGGAATTTTATCACCGCTCCTTCACAGTCACTGGGTCAGAATCCTGGGATTCCCTCCCTAATGGCATTTGAGGTCAACCAAGCAGGTGGACTGCAGCGTTCAACAAGGCAGCTCACCACCACCTTCTCGAGGGCAACTAGGGACGGGCAATAAATGCTGGCCCAGCCAGTGACACCCAGATTCACGAAATAAATAAATAGAAATTAACAGAGGACGGTTGCTGAGGTGTCGCAGGGATCGGTGCTTGGGGCCCAGCTGTTCACAATGCCCTTTAAACATTTGGTTACTGGAATCAGATACAATATATCCCAGCCTGCTGACAGCACTAACGGATGTGGGATTGTGAATGGGTGAGGAGGTTATAAAAAAGCACCGAGAAGACAAGTGGAGTGATGGGTAAATACGTGACAGATGGAGAAAAATGTGGATAGAGGTGACGGTGTGCTCTTTGGTGGAAACGATAAATTGGCAGCCTACCATTTGAAAGGCATTGGTTGAAACATGTTGATCTACAAAGGGACGTATGCTCCTGTTTGTTGTTTCCTTCTGCATAAACCTCTGAGGTCCCTGCAGTGCAGTGAGTTCTGTAACCAGAAGTCAATACTGGGCATGGCATTGGCACGCTGCCCAGTGTACACAGACCCACCAAGTGGGGAGCTGCAACACTGAAAAGGATCTGCATCTCCTTGTACATCAGTCGCTGAAAGTAATATTGCCGAAACAGAAAGCAGTGAGGAGATAAATGGTGTGTGGATCTTCATTTCAGGGGGATGTGAGTCCAGGAGAAAAGGTGTCTTACTGCAGCTGTACAAGGCCTTGGTGAGATATCATCTTGAACATTGTGCACTATTGTGGGGAGTTTTGGTCTCCTTACCTAATAAAGGACAAACCTGACATTGAGGGAGAGCAGTGAAGGATGACCAGACTGGTCTCTGGGATGACGGGCTTGTTATGGGAGCAGAGTATGGGAGACTGGGCAAGTATTCCATGGGGTTTAGGAAAATGAGTGGAGATCTCAGTGAGATATATAAAACTCTGACAGGGTGAGACAGATTGGAAGCAGGGATGATAATTCCCCTGGCCGAGACTTGTAAAACAAGGGGCCACAGTATTAGATACAGGCAGTCACTCTGCATTGAGATGATAATAAATGTCTGCTCTCAATGACTCGGGAACCTGGGGAATTCTCTCGCACCTGGAAACCGAGACACTGATTATAAATAAGGATTTAGAGACAGTAAAGGGATAGTGGGAGAGCAGGAGTACGGTGTGGAAATGAAGGGCCAACCATCATTATATTGAATTGGTTAGCAAACTCGATGGACCAAAGGTACTACTGCACCGCCTATTTTATAGCTTCCCAAGGTTATTCACATTAACGGATATGTAAATCATGTAGGGTAAGTGCATTGAGGAGAGTTTTTCCATGAACTAGAATGGGGAGGCTCAATGTGTTTTCCATTCCCAATGTTTCTGTGCAGTCTGTGGGAAAGCTCTGTAAATGCTGTCACAAGCTCTCAGATGTTAGGAAGGAGGTTTCTGCAGGGTCGACAGGACTGTGTTCCAATTCCCTTTTCCGACATTGATGCTGAGGCTGGGTTTTCTGTCCGGTTTCATACTTTCAGACCTCGGAGTAGTTTGCTTCGAACAGATCTGTTGGTCAAGTCTGGTAGCTTTAATGAGTTAGCATCAGGTAAAGTTCACGTGATTCTGACCCTGACATCTTCACCCACCCTCGTCACTGAGCCATAGATGGTGTTGATGGTAATGACAGACTGAGGTGTTACCCTGGCAAAAAGTTACAGGTTGTGTTTGAATGCAGATCTGCTTCTCCTGCTTCTGTGATCTACAGCACTACGTGAATACACAGTTTCGTGCTGCAATATCTGCAATGCAATTTTGCTGTCTGTTCCCCAATTCTCACTAAGACCCATTCACCCATCAGCCCTGCACTCAGTGACCTAACCTGGTTTCTGATGTGGAAATACTTCCATTTTCAAACTCTCATCCTGCTGAGGGTCTCTCTCCCCGGGTCTTGCTTCCAATCTGACACATTCCGCAAAAGCATTTAACTGATCTTAATTCAAATATTTAATTCACCTAAATATTTTTCATTGAGAAATACCAATCTGCTGTGTTTAAAGTGAATGTGTTTCCCCTGTTTCTTTACCTGACCATGAGTAAGAGCTCTGTAGTGTCAGTAATGCCAGCCTTATGTAGTTTCAGAGCCAATGAATTCTCTGGAGTCCCAATCATCTTCACCACATTGTATATTTTCTCTTTTGGTTTGATGCCTTATCACTCATGGCTGCCTTGTTCTCCCTTGAGTATGTTTCAAGTTCTTTGGGTTGCATTTCTGGTATTATCTTCCGAATTTATCCCCAGAACCTCCTCCCATTGCTGCTCCATGGTCTTTCCTGCTCAGCTCCCCTTCCAATTAACTCTGGCTAGCAACGCCCGCATGTCTTTGTAGTTACATTGCTTAATTATAACCACATTACATCTTGAAGAGAGTGTTAGATATAAACCGAAAGGAGGAGTTTTGGGAGACGGGACACGAAGAATAATTGGTGGATTTCTTAACTAGTTACAAAGGGAGAAGGAGAGAGAGGATAGAGATCTGGAGATGTGGAAAATGAGAAAGCTACATTATTGAAAGAAGTAGATGAACATCCCCCAATGTTTTGACAATGCCTGTGTGCTGTGGTCCTTGGTACAGTGCATGTACAACAGAGTAATATGTTCAAATGCTGAGTCTGATGCCAGAATATTTACCTCCAATAATATGACTGACACGAGCTTTGGAAAGAACCCACCAGGCCAACATATTGAAGTCCCGGTAGAAAGGGGATTAACTGAAATAAGTTGGGACACCAGAATCAAGAATTTGGAGCACACATCCTGGTAAGAATGAGAGATTAGAGTTGGGAATCTCAGAAAAGGAGGGTTCGTTGAGAGGATCAAATCATGTTTTAATGTTTTATCAATTTTATACATCATATGCATCATTTTCCGTTAACTGTGTCTCTGTTGTTTCTTTACAATGTGTTGTGCACATATGAAAAATGTGACTTATCTGCACACACACATTGATTAAACAGTGTATATAAAATCATTTTTCCACCATTGAAACTGTCCTGTTGTTGTGTTACGAGGATAGATTAGATTAGATTGGATTACTTAGTGTGGAAACAGGCCCTTCGGCCCAACAAGTCCACACCGCCCCGCCTCAGGCAACTGACTGTGTGGAGTTTGCACGTTCTCCCCGTGTCTGCGTGGGTTTCCTCCGGGTGCTCCGGTTTCCTCCCACAGTCCAAAGATGTGCAGGTCAGGTGAATTGACCATCCTAAATTGCCCGTAGTGTAGGTAAGGGGTAGATGTTAGGGGTATGGGTGGGTTGCGCTTCGGCGGGGCGGTGTGGACTTGTTGGGCCGAAGGGCCTGTTTCCACACTAAGTAATCTAATCTAATCTAATCTATCCTCGTAACACAATAACAGGACAGTTTCAATGGTGGAAAAATGATTTTATATACACTGTTTAATCAATGTGTGTGTGCAGATAAGTCGCATTTTTCATATGTGCACAACACATTGTAAATAAACAACAGAACACCAACTAGCCACCAAAAGACATGATCCACTATCACTATGTTCCGTACATACAGACAAAGAAGGGCACCACTTTGACTGGGACAAAGCAAACACACATACTAAGACACGCAAGGACCTTCTTAGAGGAATCGTATTATAACCAGAAGTCCATCAATAAACGCATCAATTTAGATCCTGTCTACATTCTCTTTTTAAAAATAACCGGAAATGACATCAGCCACTTTAAGAAACCAAGACCTATAAATAGAGAGGCGGGACATACCACCAGAGCTTCAGCGGAGACTCTCACTGATGATGTCACCTAGTCATGGTGACGAAACTTCTGAAAACAGACCTTCAAACTCAGCGAGCTAACTTGCACAGATATAAATTGTTATTTGTTGTTTATTAGTGGAATTTAGGAGTTCTCTGTCGCTCACGTTTTGACAGATTATGATGTGAGGTGAGCTTTTCGAGGTGTGTGATTTTAATTAACAGAGGGGTTCGACATTGATGTCATAACAGTTTGGGGCCTTGCCGTGTGGCACTTGGACCGATCTGAACAGATTTGAGACACAACAGGTCGCAGCAAATTCCAACTCATTGCAATTAGTGACTGTGATCTTCAAATAAAACCAGTGGGAAAATTCGTTTAATTTTGTTACTTGTGGTTGGTTAAATGAAAAGTGAGGGAAATGGCTGTTCACATTACTAAAGAGGTTCCCAAATTTTCCAAGGAAGTTTAGAAAGACAGAAGAAGGAGGACATTTGTTAGAATTAGCAAATAGGTTGGAATTGGGTTCAACCAGGGAGAAAAGGGAAGCTGAAATTGTAATGGAGTTGGTCAAGCATTTTGATGTATCAGAGAAACAGGCAACTGCAGTAGAGTTATAAAAACTTAAATTGCAAATGTGGCAACTGGAGTTAGAAGATAAATAAAGGGATGGAAACAGAGAGAGACGAAAGAGAAAGAGAGGAAAAAGAAAGAGAGAGGGGATTTGAAATTCAGAAGTTGGGAATTAGACAAGAAATTTAAATTAACAGGATGGAGATGAAGGGAGAACGTAGGGATGTATACAACTAGGTTAGTAACTTGCCATATTTCGTTGAGAAAATTGTCAAACCCTTTTTCATTTCATTTGAAAAAATGGCTAGGCAGATGACGTGTCCAGTGAACTTGTGGGTAATGCTAGTTCAGACTAAGCTGATGGGCCCAGCTGGTGAGGTATGTGCAGCGCTGTCAGATGAGGGATCAAGAGATTATCAAGATGTTAAATTGGTTATTTTGATTGGTTATGAATTGGTACTAGAAGCATATAGACAGAAGTTCAGAAAAATAGAGACGGAACCAGGTCAGACTTATATTGAGTTTGAAAGAATTAACCACAGTCATTTTGACAGGTGGGTGCTGGCCTTAAAAATGGATAAGACCTGTGAGGCTTGAAGGGAGATTAATCTGCAGGAGAAGTTAAAAGACTCACTTCCAGAGATAGTAAGAATTCATGTGACTGAATAGGAAGTTCAAGAAGTGAGAAGCACGGCAGAAATGACAGGTAAATATGCATTGTGGAATGTGATAAAATTTAGCTTCTGGCAGGAATTTCATCCTGTGAGGGATAGAAATTGGGAGAAGGGACAATCACACATTACAAAGCGAACAGTAGCTCACAATATTTTACCACAGGGGAAGAAAGAAGCCCAAGGGGGTTGAAAGGTGGTGAAAGGCCTCAGGTGTTCTCACTATAAGGCACTGGAACACATAAAATGACAGTGTTGGTGGTTTAAGAAGGGCACAGGGAAAAAGTTGTTTTCACTGCAGTAAGCTGGGACACACCGTGCTGGGCGTTAAAGGAAGACACTTTGGGGAAAGATGCGGTCGAAGAGGCTAAGCCCAGTGGCATTAGTGAAAGTGGAGCCGAGGAGCTGCAGGAAATTGCACAGCCGAGGCAAGGGCTGGGTATGGAGGCAGTGCCTGATCTCTCAAAAGAATTCACCTCTGTAGATAAAGTTTACTCAGAAAGAACAGGGGGAGAACGACAAGAAGTTATAATTTTGTGAGATATGGGATCTGCTCAGTCTGTAATAGTTGAGAAGTGAGGCGCTGGAAAAGCACAACAGATCAGGCAACATCCGAACAGCAGAACAATCGAATATCAGGCAGAAACCCATCGTCAGGAACATGGTGGGGGGTGGGGGGGGGCGCAAAGGGGACTGAAAGATAAATACGAGGGTAGTAGCTGAGCTGGTGGAAGGGTCATTGGGAAGGCAATAAGATGATGTAGGTGGGAGTGATATGTCGGAGGGTAGGGTGAAGTCGATAGGTGGAAAGGAAGATGTCTAGTTAGGGCAGTCCAAGAGGGCAGTGCTAGGTTGTACGGTTGGATCTGGGAGAGGTTGGTGGAGGGGAGATTTGAAATTTGGTGAAGTCAACATTGATGCGGAACAGTTTGAGGGTTCCAGCTGTCCTACCACTGATAGGAGTCCTATCTCCCTCCTCACCGACCTATCACCATCACACCCCACTTGCATCTACCTATCGCCTTCCAAGCTCCCTTCCACCCAGCTCCACCCCCACCCTCCCATTTATTTCTCAACCTCCTTCCCCCTCCCTTACCTCCCACTTTCCTGATTAAGGATTTATGCCTGAAACGTCAACGCCCCTGCCCCTCGGATGCTGCCGACGTGCTGTGCTTTTCCAGTCCCACACTTTTCAACTCTCATCTCCAGCATCTGCAGCCCTCACTTTCTCTCACCCTCTAATAGTAAGAGATGAAAGGTTTTTTCACTCTTTCTGGCATGTTAATCAAGAGTGTGTTAATTTGTGGAATGGGAACAGAAATTAAGTATTCCCTTGTGTAACATCAGGATGGAATGCCAAATCAAGGTTGGGGAAGTAACAGTGACAGTGAGTAACAGAGTGTCATTTCCAGGAATACAGTTTGTTCTTGGGAACGATTTAGCAGGAGGCGAGGTGGGAGAGGCACCCCTTGTGGTGGAGAAGCCAAAGGAAGACTAGGGAATTGGTGAGTTAAAAGAAAATTACCCAGGAATTTTTCCAGACTGTGTAGTAACAAGATCCCACTGTCATAAGTTACAGCAGGAAGGAAAAACGAACGAAAAAGACAAATGGTTTGATGCTCAGTGAACTGACCCCCTGTTTGATGCAACGGTGCAGGAAAAACCTGAACAGGCAGAGGACCAGGCAGGGGGGTTTAGTCCAGAAAGGTGAATGGACTTACAACAGATATGTACTCACACATTCACACACACATACACATGCACACACACAGAAAAGGAATCAGAATATATGGTTGAACGTTATTAACTTAAAGATAGAATCATAAAATTAAAATGGAGACCCCGATAGGTTACTGCAGACGGGAAATGGGCCGAAGTGCACCAGATTGTGTTAGCAGTAACGTACAGTGTTACGGGTAGCTCATAAACTACCTGCAGACAGTCACTTAGGTGTACAGAAGACTCAGGCTAAGGTACAGAAGCGTTTCTAGTGGCCTGGAATGTACAAGGACACTGTTAATTTTTCTTGTACATGACATACATCCCAAATGGTAGGTAAGTAACAGGCAGTAATAAAACCAGAATCTTTCTTGCCAATTCCTGCATTCGAAGAACCTTGCACGTGGGTTATGATTAATTGTGTAGCTCCCCTTTCTAAAGTAAAAGTGGAAACCAATTTTTGCTGACTATATTGGATGTGTCTACGAGATTTCCAGAGGCAATTCCATTATTGGAGTGTCAAGGCAAAAAGGGAAGTGGAGGAGTTGGTAGCTTTCTTTACTCGCTGTGGGCTGCCCAGAGAGATTCAGTCAGACCAAGGGTCTCATTTTATCGCTCAGCTGTTTAAGGAAGTCATGGATGGCTTAGGCAGACAGCACTTCAAATCAAGGGCATCCTATCCTGAATCCCAGGGAGCCTTGGAAAGTTAGCATCAGACGCTGAAGACTATGTTAACAGCGTACTGTCAGGGTTGGCCAAATGATTGTGATAAAGGTGTCCCATTAAATTGTTTGCCATTAGAGATGTCCCAAATAAATCTACTCACTTTACGTCTGTTGAGGTAATATTCGTACATGAAGTGAGAGGTCCTTTGAAATTAATTAAATATAAATTGACAGGACCGAAGTTGGAAATCTCACACCTGGATTCTGTGTGTGAGGTGAAGGAGAGAGTAGATGGAGTAGGTGAGTTTGCTAAATAGTATCTGAAGAGAACAGCATAGAGTGAAGCAGGTGGCAGATAAAAACTCAGAAACTTTGAAGATTTCCCGTGGGGATGACGTATCAGTATCGCCACCAGTGGTAGGAAATCCCTTCAAAGCCAGGTTTAGTGGCCCCATTCAAATTTTTTAAAATGTGGAGTCAGTTAAACAATCTAGTAAAGATACCAGAGATGACAAAAAAAAAACTTTATCGAGTATTTCATATGGATGAATAATGCACCAGCCACATTTCAGACTCAGAAACAGAGTTGTGGTCATATGAACAAATTGTGCAGCTTATCTGTATGATGTAGTGATCTTTAGCAAGTGATTGAAAGCACACATGTTACAGTTGGCAGAACATGCTGAACGATTACAAGAAGAAAACTTGGTAATAAACTTAAAGAAAACAGAATTCGCGAAGGTAGAGGTGATGTTCTTGGGACATTACATTGGCCATGGAAGGTTGACCCCATGGAACACAAAGACCGAAGGGCTTTGAGTAATTTCCACAACCATCCTCGAAGAAAAAGGTGCTTCGATTTTTGGAACTGAGTGGATTCTATTGGAAGTTTGTTCCAAACTTCAGCAGCGTATGGGCACCACTGATGGATTTACTAAAGAAGAACACAGAATTGTGGTGGACAGAACAATGCCAGGGGGTATTTGAGAATTTTAAAGCAGGATTAATCAGCGTACGAGCTTGAGCTACACCAAATATTTTGAAACCCTTTGAAAATTGTGTTTGATGCTCGGGATATAGGGGTCAGAGATGTATTGATACAGAAAGAGGATGATGGAATTGAATGGCTAATTGGCTACTTGTCGAAAAAACTCAATATCCACCAGAAAAAAAAATCTCCATTATTGAACAAGAATGATTAAGTTTCACACTGGCCTGACAATATTTTAATGTGTATATGACAAACAAATTGTCGGAGATGGTTGTGGACAATGACAAATCTCTCGCATTTTTTGGAATATATAAAGACCAGAATATGAGACAATTTCATTGGAGTCTTACCTTACCGACTTTAAACTTACAAAATGTACATGCTGTGGCCCCTACAATGTGATAGCAGATGGGTTTTCGCGGATTTAAAGGAAAGCAGTGTAGATAAGATTTGACTTATTACAGTGTTGTATTGGTATGCAGAATTAATATGAATGATATAACTGAGATTAATACTTTTATATTTCATATAGTTCGGATTAAGAATTAGAGGAAAAGAAATGTAGCCATCTTTTCAGTCTGCTGGTTCATTTTATTTTCTGAAGCGGGAAGATGTTATGAAAACAAAAACATGTATGGGCACTTTAAGACAGATCGGGTTTTGTTGAATAGAAATTAAAGCCACAGATGCCAGCTAAAGGTCACACTGTTTCACATGTCACCATTAGCTGAGAAATGGATACCTGAGTGTTGGTTGCTGTTTTGACAGCCATTCAAATCCAACCAAAGAGTTTAAATAATGCTCAGGATACCAGAAACCAACAGAATTTGAATATTATTGTTTGGACACCTGGACAGCAATCAAATTATGAGAATTATTATATCATGGGGAGTATATAGACCCAGCATTTTGAAAATAGAGGGAGAGCCACTGCCATCCAACAGCAGAGTAACTGCTGTAGAGCAGGAGTGCTAACTGGCCATCTCAAACACTCTCTATCAAAGACACATGTTCATGTAAACCTACTTGCAATAAAAAAAAAGACGAAGGGAGATCAGCAGCTGAAAGAGTGAACACAGCGGGGAAGATAGAGACTGTATGGTCTTGAGATTTTAATGTTTCGTATGTGGGTTGTTGGAACAGCATATTTTTACAGAGTTGGAGTCAGATAGTAAGTGGCTAAGAAAAGAGGGGCTTGTATTTGTGAATAGTTGTTGTTTAGAGTTCACTATTAAAGTTAAGAAACTAACTTGATAATTTTTGTTTAAATAGTGGAATGTAGGAGATCTGTGTCACTCTTATTTTAACAGATTACAAGGTGAGGCAAGCTTTTCTGGGTGTTTGGGTTTAATTAACAGAGGGGTTCGAGTCCACCTTGAAAATGTCCATCCACACTAAACCCATTTCCCTGCAGTTGGCCCATATGCTTCCAGTCCTTTCCTATCCACATATTTATCCAAATGTTTTTGAAATGTTGTTAATGTACCCCCCTCAACCATATCTGCTGGCAACTCATCCACGTACCAGCCCTCTGTATAAAGAAGTGGCCCCTCAGGTTCCCTTTTATTCCTTCCCCTTTAACCTTAAACTGATCCCCGCTAATCCTCGATTCTTTACACCTTGGAAAAAGACTGAGAGCTTAACCTATCCATACCCCTTGTGATTTTATACAGCTCTATAAGGACTCCCTCAGTCTCTTACACGCTAAAGAAAAGGTCCTAGCTTGTCCAACCACTCCCTATAACTCTGACCATTGGGTCCTGGCAACGTCTTTGTAAATTTCTTCTGCACTCTTTCTAATTTAATAACATCCTCCCCATGACAAGGTGACAAAACTGAAGACAATACTCCAAGTGTGGCCTTACCAAAGTCCTGTGTAACTGTAACATAAGGTCCCAACTTCTATCCTCAATATCCTGCCTGATGAAGGCCAATATGCCAAAAGCCTTCTTCACTTCCCTGTCTACCTGTGACTCCACTCTCAGAGAACAGTGCACCTGAACACCAAGGTCCCTCTGCCCACTGCACCCCTTAAGACCCTCCCATTCACCACAAAACTCCTACCTTGATCGGAGTTTCCAAAATGCAAGACCTCACGCTTCTATATTAAATTCCATTTGCCATTTCTCGGCCCATTTCCCACCTGATTAAGGTCCTGCTGCAATTTTTGATAAACATCCTCACTGATCATGCTCCCACTTATTTTAGTGTCATCTGCAAACTTACTAATCATACCTTCTACATTCTCAACCAAATCATAGATAACAAACAGCAATGGACCAAGCCTCCGGTCTGACAAACATCTTTCCACTAAACCCTCTGCTTCCGACCATCAAGCCAACTGTGTATCCAATTGCCCAGTTCCCCCGCATTCTACGAGATGTAACCTTCCTGAGCAGCCTGCCATTTGGAAACTTATCAAAGGCCTTACTGAAATCCATAGAGACTACATCTATCACTCTGCCCTCATCAAACGTCCTGGTAACTTCATCAAAGGTCTCTAAGAAATTTGGGAGGCATGATCTCCCACTCACAAGTCTATGCTGACTGCTCCGAATCAAACCCTGTGTAAGTAATGGGTGCAGTCAATGGTATGCTGTCCTTCATTGTAAGATGATTCGAGTACATAAGTAAAGCCATCTTCCTGCTGTTGTAGAGCCTTGCTGAGAGAGCATTTGGGGCACTCTGTACAGATTTGATCTCCTTTGTAATAAATGATTCCCTTACCACAGACACGGGTGATGGTAACATGGGGATAGAGTGAAGAAGCTGAGTGTTTAATCTGTAGAGCTGTGAGAGATGAAGAAATGGTGATCCTGAAACACGAGGAGTGGCAGCGATCAGTTATTTCCAAAACAGACATTGATAGGGAGAGAAATTCCATACTTTACCCAGGATTGATTGGTTTGATTTATTGTCACGTGTACCTCAGTGCAGGGAAACACTTTATTTATGAGCAGTGGAGGAAGATCATAGTAAGCATGGCCAGACAGATCATAGGGTGGAAATAGACTTGGACAGAGTAAGGCATACAGGTTACACTGCACAGGACATGCACTAGACAAGATCAACATGAACAAAATCACCATTATTTGAACTTAGAGAGTCCATTCATCAGTCTAACGTGACTGTCCTCATAGTTTATTTGCCTAAATTAACTCTCCCCACGTTATTGTGCAGTCAGCGTGTGAACCCTGTACTGAACATCAGGTTGCTCACAATCCCCAACAGCAGCCACAATACCTTCCATCTGAAACAGGTACCAATTCCCATCAGCTTCCGCCCTGCATAGAGAACACCAGTCTGTCTTCGTGGAGATGGAAGATGCCTTCTTAAGACATCACACAAGACATATGGCTTCCCTGCCCACCTCAAGAAAACCATGTTAAAGTCCCACATGTGTATCATAAACAACGGAGCCAAGAGAAACAACGTGGAACAGTCTGTCTGTGGAGCCTCTGCCCCACTTGTTCATCATGTGAGAGCATCAATTAGGAGACAGTGAGGACTGCCAATGCTGGAGATGAGAATAGACCATCAATTGCTGGAAAAGCACAGCAGGTCAGGCAGCATCCGAGGACCAGGAGAATCGACGTTTTGGGCTTAAGACATTCATCAGGAATCACCAAAAAGTACCTCATTCTGCCCCCGTGTAAGTGTATTGAGGTGGGAATGGCCTCCTGCTGTTCCTGTGTAAGTGACTCAAGGGAGTGATTGGCTTCAACCTCGTCCGATTGGACAGGGCCAAGGGCCTGACTGATTAACCCTGGTTCCTGTTTGACAGCTCATTGTACTGACTCATGGAACATTGCTGCAGCTTTAAGAGGTTATTTTGTCCGGGTTTCTTTTATGAGAGAGATTGAACGATCGTTACCAAGCTTGCCAGTTAAGACCACTTGAGTAACAGCTAGGGAGGCCTTGTGTTTATTTTAATGCAGCCTGAATGGGTGTGGCCAGCTCTCACAGATTAGGATCTCTGTGTTTTGGTTTCTCAGTAACATCAGAAACTATTGGAGTCTCCACAGAGTTGGAAACTTCAGTGAAAGTCTTCTGGCTGCTACCCTCTCTGAAATTTCTCTTGATACTGTTTTTAATTCTTGGATTGAAGAAATATTTGTGACAATCTGTGTCTGAATATTTCTTTTTGCCAAGGGCTGTGTTTATGGGATTTCCCTATATTGGAACAGTTCATCAGTAATAGTTCCTAGATCTATTATTCTGTTAAGCTGTCCAATAGAATTACGTTATTCTAAATTCCTCTTTCTTTGGTTTCATTTTCTCTTTCGTGTTTAAGTAGATGGTATTTTGCTTCACACCGAGTAGTTTGACCAGTCACATTGCATCTGGAACAGACACTTTACATTTCCTTTAAAATAAGAAAACATTAGAATCTAGGCTACCGCCTTCAAATATTTTCCAGGCGCTCTGGTGAGGTCCATCACACTAGACTCCTTCCCTTCCTGAGTAATAGGCTGGGGGCACTGAATGGGCTGACCCTGTTCTTCTCCAATAGTGTCAATGGGCTGAATGACTTCCTCATATTCCTGTGAAACCAGCGTGAGGTCCTGAATGAACCCTTGTTTTACTGTGGCAATGTGCAGTGTCAGGCAGTGCTGTTACATGAATGTTACGGTAACTTTAACAGCACAAGTCTCAATGGAGTCTGGATCCTGCTAGTTACAGACAAAGACCAGTTCAGCAGCTGACGGGGGACAAAATGTTCTGAACATTGTGGAATCTTTAGCGACCATCCCCAATTCTGATCTAATGGTGGGGAAGGTGGGGGCGGGGAGACATTGATGAAGCAGCTGAAGATGTTTGTGAAGGGGAAGCTACCCTGAGGATCTCCCACAGAGGTGACCCAGGACTGAGATGATGACCATCTTCCTTTGTGCCATGTTTGACCCCAAACACTGGAGAGGTTACTCTGATTCCCATTAAGTTCAGTTTTGTTAAGCTCCTTGATGTCAACAGAAGTCAACCACAGCCTTGATATCGGGGCCAGTCATTGTTACCTGAACCCTTGTATCAACCTCTTTTGTTCACATCCATAGGCCATGATATAGGAGCAGCAAGTGTTTTCTTCAAACAGGTGGCATTGAATGTCAGGATTTCTCTTCTCTAGCGTGTTCGGGGAGCTAGATGACTGAAAATAATTGAAGAGGAGGTGTATGGAAATTGACCTGTCAGAGAGTTGAGGGCTATGAAGAATTGGATATGAAAGAGGATTTGAGATGAAGAACAGATCAGTCATGATCTTAACGAAGGGCAAGGCAGGTTTGGGGAGTGAACGGCCTGCCCCTGTTTCTGATGTTCTCCCATTCTGTTATTGGAAAGTTAGTGGGTGTTACTTTCATGGATGTTCTGTTGTTGAATGTTGCAGACAGGGAGACCAGAGGACTTTGTGAGCAATCTCTGGGTGAGGTATGGGGCTGTATTCACATTGAATCTGGGTGTACAACATGACCAACAAATGAAGCACAAGTTGCAGAGAGGGGAAGCTCTGTGAAGAGAGATGAGGGGCCTCTTTCGAACCCAGCCTGGGTTTTCCAATTACATTTCCCAATTCACTTCAAACCGTGTGGGACAGTACTGAGGGGCTGAATGGTCTCCTGTGTTTCTGTGCAACAGGTTATAGGAGTAAGTAACCTCCAACTGCTCCTGTCTAGCAGGTTTGATGGGCTGAATGGAACACGGGAACATGGGACTGAGAAACAGGAGTGGGTCATTAGATACTTTGAGCCTCCTCCACCAGGCACTAAAATTATATACAGTTTGTGGTCTCAGCCCCACTTTCCTGTCTGTGTCCCATTGTGCACTTCTTTATCAGATATTTAACTAACGCAGCTTTCAATCAATGTGAACATAGAGACACGATAATCTTCCACTGAAGAGAATTCCGACTTGAAAGATCCATTCAGAATTATTCGTCATCCCTCTTATAGAATCAGAGAGTCATGCAGAATGGAAACAGACCCATTAGTCCAATCTGTTCACTCCGATCAGATATCAAATCTGATTTAGTCCCATTTGCCAGCACTTGGCCAATATTCCTCCTGTGATTGTACCCGCCTTGACTACTTCCTCTGACTGCACTTTCTGTACACACACCACTCTGTGTGAAATATTTACATTCAGGTCCCTTCTAAATCATTCGCCCTCTCCCCTCCAACCTATGCTGTCTTGTTCTGGACTCCCCTATCCTTTGGAGCAGAACATGGCTGTTCAGAATATCCATGCCCCTGATGATTTTATAAACCTCTATAATGCTGCCTCTCAACCTCTGACACTCCAGGGGGAAACACCTCAACGTAATCAGCCTCTCCCTATAGCTCAAGCCTCCAGTCCTGGAACAGACGTGTAAGACATTTCGGCAGAAAACCGAGTTGTACACAGTATTCTTAAAGTGGTCTCACCAACATCCTGTACAGATGCACCATACCACCACAACTCCTATACTCAATGCTCTGACTGATTAAGGCAAATGTGTCAAATGTGTTCAGCACCACTCTGTCTACCTGCGACTCACTGCTACAGGTGATCATGTACGTAAACATCAGAAAGTTAACATGATGGGAGTGCCAGCAGATAGGAGGACCAGTGATACATTGATCATTATTGAGATTAGATTGTGTTGGGAACATGAGCTTAACATGACAGGAAGGGAAATCAAATCAATGGGTTCAGGGTGGTTAATATCCAGAATACCAGATACCCCGGAGTGAGTTACAATCTGGAATCTAATTGAGGGGTTCATGGTGCTTTATATACGAATAACAGATACCCCGGAGTGAGTTACAGCCTAGCCTAGCATCTAATCGAGGGTTTCAGGGTGGTTTGTATACAGAATAACAGATAGCCCAGAGTGAGTTACAGCCTGGAATCTAATTGAGGGGTTCAGGGTGGTTTATATAGAGAATAACAGATATCCCGGAGTGAGTTACAATCTGGAATCTAATTGCGGTGTTTATGGTGCTTTATATACGATTAACAGATACCCCGGAGTGAGTTACAGCCTAGCCTAGCATCTAATCGAGGGTTTCAGGGTGGTTTATATACAGATTAACAGATAGCCCAGAGTGAGTTACAGCCTGGGATCTAATTGAGGGGTTCAGGGTGATTTATTTACATTATAACAGATAGCCTGGAGTGTGTTGCAGATTGGAAACTCATCGGGGGATTTAAGATGGTTTATGTACAAAATAACAGATACCCTGGAGTTAGTTAACAGCCTGGAATCTAATCGAGGGGTCCAGGGAGTTTTAGATACAGAATAACAGATAGCCCGGAGGGAGTTACAGCCTGGAATCTAATCGAGGGATATGTTAACCTTTTTATGTGAAATAACTTGTAACTGGGAGTGAGTCACAAAGTGTACTATTGGCCAAGTGGTTTCAAATCTTGACTCACATAAACATAATACAGTCACAAACTACACAACTTTACTGACTCCCAACTTTCCTTGTTTGAGGACTATCCTCCTCTGTTTTCCCCTTTCACTGAAATTATTAATATACCTTTTATACTGCACTGCCATTCTGGTTAGAGTGCTACCTATCTCTCACATTTATGTTCAATCCTGTTGAAAGATACTTAAACCAACAGATGCACAAAGTTCCAGAAAGAGCTTTGTTCAATTGCAGGTGCATTATTTTCTTTGATTTGTAGACAACACACACTTTGAACCCACAGAAGGTCAGTGTGGGATTTGAGAAACCCTTCAATTTGGGATGAGACCTAACCAGGCAAAATTCTGATCCAACGCTGCAAATCTACAATTCAGTGGCTGAGCTCTATCAGGTTTTGCATATTATGTTTCTCTCATATATTAGGAGCTTGGAAAGTAAGGCAGACCTTACTGGAATGTCACATTGTCGCTCCGCATTCACTGTAAACAAGTTCTGGGATTTGCATTTTAAGCACCTTCAAAGAGCTGTCTCCATTTCCTATCTCTGCTAGCATCAATGAATGGAAATGGCTTTTGACACATTGCCCCCTCTCCCTTGCTGAAAGTATTCTTGACACAAATCAGTCAGGCAGACATTTTAGATTTGTCCACAGCCACCATTTTATATCAGCAAAACGATGACATTGAGTTTATAAATAAGGAAAAGCAAGAGAGACTGGCAACATCAATACAGTTTGAAAATATATAAAACATTGAACATGCACACAGAATCACAGACACACCGAATCACACACACAGGGATACAGATACCTTCCAGAAGCTGTCTCCATTTCCTATCTTGCAAGAGAATTCATGTTATGATGATGCATTCGTGCAGGACAGTAAACAGCTTTTGAGACTTTCCCCATTGTGACAGAAATTCAGCCCCAATCTGAAACTTGGAGATATGTAACAGGACAGAAATGAACCAGCAGCTTTCTGTGTTCCTGCTTCCAATGTAACATTTGACCACTTAGTTTATCTTGTCTTCGGTCTAACATCCAACAAGGATCACTTCACAGATCCAATAACAGATCCCCAGGAGTGAGTTCCAGACTGGAATCTAAGAGAGGGGTTTAGGGTTTACATACAGCATAAGAGATACCCAGGAGTGAGGGACAGAATGGAATCTAATCGAGAGGTTTGAGTTGGTTTACATACAGAATAACAGATAACAAGTAGTGAGTCACAAAATCACGGAGTCATACAGTCATAGAGATGTACAGCATGGAAACAGACCCTTTGGTCCAACCCGTCTATGCCGACCAGATATCCTAACCTACCCTAGACTCTTTTTCAAACACTTGGCCCATCTCCCTACAAATCTTCCCATTCATATACCCATCGAGCTGCATTTTAAATGTTGCATTGTACCAGCTTCCGCCACTTCCTCTGACAGTTCATTCCATTCATGTACCACCCTCTGAGTGAACAAGTTGCCCCTTAGGTCTCTTTCATATTACCTCTCACACTAAACCTATGCCCTCTAGTTCTGGACTCCCCACCCCAAGGAAAAGACTTTGTCTATTTTTCCTATCCATGCCCGTCATGATTTTATAAAACTCTATAAGGTCACCCCTCAGCCTCTGATGCTCCAGGGAAAACAGTCCCAGCCTATTCAGCCTCTCCCTGTAGCTCAAATCCTCTAACCCTGACAACCTCCTTGTAAATCTTTTCTGAACCCTTCCAAGTTTCACAACATCCTTCCGATAGGAAGGAGACCAGAATTGCACGCCATATTCCAACAGTGGCCTAACCCATGTCCAGTCCAGCCACAACATGACCTCTCAATGTCTATACTCATAACTCTGACCAATAAAGGAAATCATACCAAACGCTGCCTTCATTATCTTATCCACCTGCCACTCTACTCTCACGGAGCTACGAACCTGCACTTCAAAGTCTCTTTGTTCAGCAACTGTCCCTCGGACCTGACCATTAAGTGTATAAGTCCTACTCAAATTTGCTTTCCCAAAAGGCAGCGCCTCGTGTTTATCGAAGTGGAATAGAATTGAAGGTTTTGGGGTGTTTTTGAAACATGCCAGTCACACATACATGGAAGTGAGTTACACGTTGGAATCTAATCGAGAGGGTTACGGGTGATTCATATAATCCCGACCGTGGGGAAACAAGCCCTTCAGCCCAACAAGACCACACTGACCCACAGAAGGATAACCCATCCAGACCCATTTCCCCACATATACCCCTGATTAATGCACCTCACCTACACTTCCCTGAACTCTATGGGCAATTTTAACAGGTTTTGGACTGGATGATTAATATACAAACTAACAGATACCCAGGAGTGTGATACAGACTGGAATCTAATCAAACGATTGAAGTGGCTAATGTACAGAGTCACTTCAAATTGGAAGTCAGTTACAGATTGGAATTTTATCAAGGGGATTCGGGATGATTTTGTGTACAATAACAGATACCCCAGAGTGTGTTACAGACTGGAATCTAATCGAGGGTTTCAGTGTGGTTTCTCTACAGATTAACAGGTAGTCCGAGTGAGTTACAGAGTTACAGAATCATCGAGATATACAGCATGGAAACAGACCCTTTGGTCCAACCTGACAATGCCAACCAGATATCCTAACCCAATCTAGTCCCACATTCCAGCACCCGGCCCATATCCCTCCAAACCCTTCCTATTCATATACTCATCCAAATTCCTCTTAAAAGTTGTAATTGTACCAGCCTCCACCCCACTTCCTCTGGCAGCTCACTCTATACACGTACCACCTCCTGCGTGAAAAAGTTGTCCCTTAGATCTCTTTCATATCTTTCCCCTCTCAAACTAAACCTATGCCCTCTAGTTCTGCACTCCCTTATCCCAGGGTAAACCCCGATAATGTCACCCCTCAGCGTCCGACACTCCTGGGAAAACAGTCCCAGCCTGTTCAGCCTCTCCCTGTAGCTCAAATCCTCCAACCCTGGCAACATCCTTGTAAATGTTTTCTGAACCCTTTCAAGTTTCACAACATCTTTCCGATAGGAAGGAGACCAGAATTGCATGCAATATTCCAAGAGTGACCTAACCAATGTCCTGTATAGCCACAACATGACCTCCCAACCCCTGTACTCGGTACTCTGACCAATAAAGGAAAGCATACCAAACGCCTTCTTCACTATCCTATCTACCTGCGACTCCACTTTCAAGGAACTATGAACCTGCACTCCAAGGTCTCTTTGTTCAGCAACACACCCTCGGACCTTACCATTCAATGTAGAAGTCCTGGTAAGATTTGGTTTCCCAAAATGCAGCCCCTCACATTTATCTGAATTAAACTCCATCTGCCACTTCTCAGCCCATTGGCCCATCTGGTCCAGATCCTCTTGGAAACTGAGGAAACCCTCTTTGCTGTCCACTACACCTGCAATTTTGGTGTCATCTGCAAACTTATTAACTGTACCTCTTATGCTCGCATCCAAATCATTTATATATATGACAAAAAGTAGAGGGCCCAACACTGATCCTTGTGGCACTCCACTGGTCACAGACCTCCAGTCTGAAAAACAACTCTCCACCACCACCCTCTGTCTTCTACCTTTGAGTCAGTTCTGTATCGAAATGGCTATTTCTCCCTGTATTCCAAGAGATCTAACCTTGCTAATCAGTCTCCCATGGGGAACCTTGTCGAACGCCTTACTGAAATTCATATGGATCACATCTGCTGCACTGCCCTCATCAATCTTCTTTGTTACTTCTTCAAAACACTCAATCAAGTTTGTGAGACATGATTTCCCACGCACAAAGCCATGTTGACTATTCCTAATCAGTCCTTGCATTTCCAAATTCATGTACATCCTGTCCCTCAGGATTCCCTCCAACAACTTGCCCACCACCGAGGTCAGGCTGACCGGTCTATAGTTCCCTGGCTTGTCTTTACCGCCCTTCTTAAACAGTGGCACCACGTTTGCCAACTTCCAGTCTTCCAGCATCTCACCTGTGACTATCGATGATACAAATATCTCAGCAAGAGGCCCAGCAATCACTTCTCTAGCTTCCCACAGAGTTCTCGGGTACACCTGATCAGGTGCTGGGGATTTATCCACCTTTAACCATTTCAAGAAATCCAGCACTTCCTCCTCTGTTTCTCTGGACATTTTGCAAGATGTCACCATCGATTTCCCTACAGTCTATATCTTCCATATCCTTTTCCACAGTAAATACTGCTGCAAAATATTCATTTAAAATCTCCCCCATTTTCTGTGGCTCCACACAAAGGCCGCCTTACTGATCTTAGAGGGGCCCTATTCTCTCCCTAGTTACCCTTTGTCCTTAATATATTTGTAAAAACACTTTGGAATCTCCTTAATTCTATTTGCCAAAGCAATCTCATGTCCGCGTTTTGCCCTCCTGAGTTCCCTCTTAAGTATACTCCAACTTCCTTTATACTCTTCTAAGGATTCACTCGATCAATCCTGTCTATACCTGACATATGCTTGCTTCTTTTTCTGAATCAAACCCTCAATTTCTTTAGTCAGCCAGCATTCCCAATAACTACCAGCCTTCCCTTTCAACCCTGACAGGACATTGCTGCCTGGAATCTAATCGCGGGGTTCAGGGTGCTTTATGTACAGAATAACAGATAGCCCAGTGTGAGTTACAGCCTGGAATCGAATTGAGGGGTTCAGGGTGGGTTATATACAGAATAACAGATAGCAAGCAGTGAGGTACAGCCTGGAATCGAATAGAGGTGTTCAGGGTGGGTTATATCCAGAATAACAGATAGCCCGAAGTGAGTTACAGCCTGGAATCTAATCGTGGGTTTCAGGGTGGTTTATATACAGAACAGCAGACACCCCGGAGTGATTTACAGCCTGCTATCTAATCGCGGGGTTCAGGGTGGTTTATATACAGAATAACAGATATTCTGGGGTGTGTTACAGCCTGGAATATAATTGAGGGGTTCAGGGTGATTTATATGCAGAATAACAGATACGCCGGAGTGAGTTACAGTCTGGAACCGAATCGAGGTGTTCAGCGTGGATTATATACAGAATAACAGATAGCACAGAGTGAGTTACGGCCTGGAATCTAATCGAGCGGTTCAAGGAGGTTATTATACAGAATAACAGATAGCCCGGAGTGTGTTACTGCCTGGAAGCTAATCAATGTCTGTTCACTTTAAGATAGGACGGGTTTTGCTGAATCGAAAGTACAGCCACAGATGCCAGCTAAAGGTCAGACTGTTCCAAATGTAACAATTAGCTGGGAAATGGAAGCCTGAGTTTTGGTTGCTGTTTTGACAGCCAATCAAATGCAATCAAAGACATTAAATAATGCTCTGAATATCCGAAGCCAATGGAATTTGAATATTATTGTTCGTACACCTGGAAATCAATCAAATTATGAGAATTATCGTATCATGGGAAGTAAATAAACCCAGCATTTGAACACTAGAGGGAGAGCTGCTGCCATCCGACAGCAGAGTAACTGCTGTAGAGCAGGAGTGCTAACTGACCATCTCAAACACTCTCTATCAAAGACACATGTTCATGTAAACCGATTTGCAGTTAAAAAAAATGACCCGGGAGATCAGCAGCTGAAAGAGTGAACACAGCGGGGAAGATAGAGACTGTATGGTCTTGAGATTGTAACGTTTAATATGTGGGCTGTTGGAACAGCATATTTTTTACAGAGTTGGAGTCAGATAGTAAGTAGCTAAGAAAAGAGGGGCTTGTATTTGCGAATAGTTTTTGTTTAGTGTTCACTATTAAAGTTAAGAAACTAACTTGCTAATTTTTGTTTAAATAGTGGAATGCAGGAGATCTCTATCACTCATATGTTAACAGATTACGAGGTGAGGCGAGCTTTTCTGGGTGTTTGGGTTTAATTAACAAAGTGGTTCGACTCCACCTTGTAAATGTCCATCCACACTAAACCCATTTCCCTGCAGTTGGCCCATATCCTTCTAGTACTTTCCTATCCACATATTTATCCAAATGCTTTTGAAACGTTGTTAATGCATCCCCCTCAGCCACATCTTCTGGCAGCTCATCCAAGTACCAGCCATTTATGTAAATAAATGGTCCCTCAGGTTCCCTTTTATTCCTTTCCCTTTAACCTGAAACTGATCCCCTTTCCTCCTCGATTCTCTAAACTTTGGAAAAGACTGAGAGCATTCACCCTATCCATATCCTTCATGATCTTATACAGCTCTATAAGGACTCCCTCAGTCTCCTACACTCTAAAGAAAAGGTCATAGCTTGTCCAACCTCTCCCTATAACTTGGACCATTGGGTCCTGGCAATGTCCTTGTAAATTTCTTCTGCACTCTTTCTAATTACATTATATCCTCCCTATAACAAGTTGACAAAACTGAACACAATCCTCCAACTGCGGCCATACCAAAGTCCTGTGTAACTGCAACATAAATTCCCAACTTCTATACTCAATGTCCTGCCTGATGAAGGCCAGTGTGTCAAAAGCCTTCTTCACTGCCCTGCCTACCTGTGACTCCACTCTCATGGAACCGTGCACCTGAATTCCAAGGTCTCTCTGCCCACTACACCCCTTAAGGCCCGCCCATTCACTGTGAAACTCCTACCTTGATTTGAGATTCCAAACTGCAAGACCTCACACATCTATATTAAATTCCATTTGCTATTTCTCAGCCCACTTCCCCACCTGATTAAGGTCTTGCTGCAATTTCTGATAAACGTCCTCACTGATCATGCTGCCATTTATTTTAGTGTCTTACTAATCATGCCTTGTATATTCTCATCCAAATCATAGATAACAAAAAGCTATGGACCCAACCTCCAGTCTAACAAGCTTCCTACCATCAACCCAACTGTGTATCCAATTGGCCAGTTCCCCCAGTATTCTACGTGATTGAACCTTCCTGAGCAGCCTGCCATGTGGAAACTTATCATAGGCCATACTGAAATCCAAAGAGACTACGTCTATCACTCTGCCCTCATTAACCTTCTTGGTCACTTCACCAAAGGACTCTAAGAAATTTGGGAAGCATGATCTCCCACTCACAAGTCTATGCTGACTGCTCCGAATCAAACCCTGTGTAAGTAATGGGTGCAGTCAATGGTATGCTGTCCTTCATTGTAAGATGATTCGAGTACATAAGTAAAGCCATCTTCCTGCTGTTGTAGAGCCTTGCTGAGAGAGCATTAGGGGCAGTCTCTACAGATTTGATCTCCTTTGTAAGGAATGATCTCCTTACCACAGACACAGGTGATGGTAACATGAGGATAGAGTGAATAATCTGAGTGTTTAATCTGTAGAGCTGTGAGAGACAAAGAAATGGTGACGCTGAAACACGAGGAGTGGCAGCGATCACTTATTTCCAAAACAGACATTGATAGGGTGAGAAATTCCATACTTTACCCAGGATTGATTGTTTTGATTTATTGTCACGTGTATCTCAGTACAGGGAAACACTTTATTTATGAGCAGTGGAGGAAGGTCATAGTAAGCATGGCCAGACAGATCATAGGGTGGAAATAGACTTGGACAGAGTAAGGCACACGGGATACACTAAACAGGACATGCACTAGACAAGGTCAACATGAACAAGATCACCATTATTTAAACTTAGAGAGTCCATTCATCAGTCTAACGTGACTTTCCTCATAGTTTATTTGCCTAAATTAACTCTCCCCATGTTATTGTGCAGTCGGCGTGTGAACCCTGGACTGAACGTCAGGTTGCTCACAATCCCCAACAGCAGCCACAATACCTCCGTCTGAAACAGGTAGCCATTCCCACCAGCTTCCGCCCTACATACAGAACACCAGTCTGTCTTCGTGGAGATGAAAGATGCCTTCTTGAGACTTTGCACTAGACATATGGCTTCCCTGCTCACCACTAGAAAACCATGTTAAAGTCCCACATGTTTATCATGAGCAACGGAGCCAGGAGGAACAAGGTGGAACAGTCTGTCTGTGCAGCCTCTGATCCACTTGATCATCATGTTAGAGCATCAATCTGGAGACACGTAAGACTGCCGATGCTGGAGATCAGAGTAGAGAGTCGATTGCTGGAAAAGCACAGCGGGTCAGACAGCATCCTTGAAGCAGGAGAATCGACGTATTGGGCATAAGGCATTCATCAGGAATCAGCATCAATTACCTCATTCTGCCCCTGTGTAAGTGCATTGAGGTGGGAGTGGCCTCCTGCTGTTCCTGTGTAAGTGACTCAAGGGACTGACTGGCTTCTTCCTCGTCCAATTGGACAGGGCCAAAGTCCTGACTGGGTTATCCCTGGTTTCTGTTTGACAGCTCATTGTACTGACAAGTGTGATGGTGCTGCAGCTTTAAGTGGTTATTTTGTCCGCGTTTCTTTTATGAGAGAGATTGAACGATCGTTACTAAGCTGGTTAGTTAAGACCACTTAAGTAACAGCTAGGGAGGCCTTGGGTTTATTTTAATGCAGCCTGAATGGGTGTGGCCAGCTGTCACAGATTAGGATCTCTGGGTTTTGGTTTCTCAGTAACATCAGAAACTATGGGGTCTCCACAGAGTTGGAAGCTACAGTGAATGTCTCCTGGCTGCTACTCTATCTGAATTTTCTCTTGATGCTGTTTTTAATTCCTGGATTGGAGAAATGTTTGTGACATTCTGTGTCTGAATATTTCTTTTTGCCAAGGGCTGTGTTTATGGGATTTCCCTATATTGGAACAGTTCATTAGTAATAGTTCCTAGATCTATTCTTCTGTTAAGCTGTCCAATAGAATTACGTTATTCTAAATTCCTCTTTCTGTGGTGTTATTTCTTCTTTCATGTTGAAATGGATGGTATTTTGCTTACCACCGAGGAGTCTGACCAGTCACATTGCATCTGGAACGGACACTTTTCATTCCCTTTAAAATAAGAAAACATAAATGTCTAGGATGTTGCCATCAAATATTTTCCAGGCGCTCTGGTGAGGTCCATCACACTAGACTCCTTCTCTTCCTGAGTAATAGGCTGGAGGCACTGAATGGGCTGTCCCTGTTCATCTCCAATAGTGTCAATGGGCTGAATGACTTCCTTATATTCCTGTGAAACCAGTGTTAGGTACTGAATGAACCCTTGTTTTGCTGTGGCAATGTGCAGTGTCAGGCAGTGCTGTTACATGAATGTTACTGATACTTTAACAGCACAAGTCTCAATGGAGCCTGGGTCTTGCTGCACATGGACACAGACCAGTTCAGGAACTGACGGGGGACAAAATGTTCTGAACATTGTTGAATCTTCAGTGACCATCCCGACTTCTGATCTTATGGTGGGGCGGGTGAGGGTGGGGAGACATTGATGAAGCAGCTAAAGATGTTTGTGAAGAGGAAACTACCCAGAGGATTTCGCACAGAGGTGACCCAGGACTGAGATGATGAACATCTTCCTTTGTGCCATGTTTGACCCCAAACACTGGAGAGTTTACACTGATTCCCATTAAGTCCAGTTTTGTTAAGATCCTTGATGTCAGCAGACGTCAACCACTGCCTTGATATCGGGGCCAGTCATTTTTACCGGGAACCTTGTCTCAACCTCTTTTGGTCACATCAATAAACCATGATATAGGAGCAGCAAGTGTTTTCTTCAAACAGGTGGGATTGAATGTCAGGATTTCTCTTCTCAAGAGTGTTCGGGGAGCGAGATGACTGAAAGTATTTGAAGAGGAGGTCGATGGATATTGATCTGTCAGAGAGGTGAGGGCTATGAAGAATTGGGTATGAAAGAGGATTTGAGGCCAGAAGCAGATCAGCCATGATCTTCGTGAAGGGCAAGGCAGGTTTGGGGAGTGAACGACATTCCCCTGTTTCTGATGTTCTCACATTCTGTTATTGGCAAGTTAGTGGGTGTTATTTTTATGAATGTTCTGGTATTGCATATTGCAGTCAGGGAGACCAGATGGTTTGGTGAGCCATCTCTGGGTGAGGTATGTGGGCTGTTTTCACAGTGAATCTGGGTCTACAACATGATCAACAAATGGAGCACAAGCTGCAGAGAGGGGAAGCTTTCTAAAGAAAGATGAGGGGCCTCTTTCATACCCAGCCTGGATTTTCCAATTACATTTCCCAAATCATCTCAAAGCATGTGTGACAGTCTTGAGGGACTGAATGGTCTCTTCTGGTTCTGTGCACCAGGTTATAGGAGCAAGTGGCCTCCAACTGTTCCTGTCTAGCAGGTATGAGGGGCTGAATGGCACACAGGAACATGGGACTGAGGAGCAGGAGTGGGTCATTAGATACTTTGAGCCTTCTCCAACAGGCAGTAAGATTGTGGCTGATCAGGTTGGGGTCTCAGCCCCACTTTCCTGTCTATATCCCATTATCCGTGACTCACTTCTTTGTCAAATATTTAACTAATGCAGCTTTCAATCAATGTGAACCTAGAGTCACGATAAACTTCCAGAGAAGAGAAGTACGACTTGAAAGGACCTTACAGAATTTTTCATCATCCCTCTTATAGAATCAGAGAGTCATGCAGAACGAAAGCAGACCCGTTATTCCAATCTGTTCACTCCGATCAGATATCAAATCTGATCTAGTCCCATTTGCCAGCATTTGGTAAATATCTCTCCTCTTTCAGATACTTTTTAAATGTTCGATTGTAACCGCCTTTAGCCCTTCCTCTGACAGCACTTTCTGTACACACATTTGTGAAACATTTATCTTCAGGTCCCTTCTAAATCAATCCTCCTAGCCTTCAACCTCTGCCCTCTTGTTCTGGACTCCCCTATCCTGGAGAGCAGAACGTGGCTGTTCAGAATATCCATGCCCCTGATGATTTTATAAACCTCTATAATGTCACCCTTCAGCCTCTGACACTCCAGGGGGAAACACCTCAACCTAATCAATCTCTTCCTATAGCTCAAACCTCCAGTCCTGGAACATTTCTGCAGAAAACCGAGTTGTACACAGTATTCTTAAAGTGGCCTCACCAACGTCCTGTATAGATACAACATACCACCACAACTCCTGTACTCAATGCTCTGACTGATTAAGGAAAATGTGCCAAATGTGTTCTGCACCACTCTGTCTATCTGCGACTCCACTTTCAAGGAACAATGCACCTGCAGCCCTATGTCCCTTTGTTTCACAACACTCCCCAGGACCTGACCATGAAGTCTATAATGTCTGCCCTGATTTGCCTTCCCAAAATGCAAAGCTTCATATTTATCTAAATTAAACCTCATCTGTCCATCCTTGCCCCATTGTTCCATCTAATTGTGGTCTTGTTGTACTCTGAGATAATCTACTACACCACCTTTCTGATGTCATCTGTAACCTTACTAACTATTGCCCCAATATTCACATCTAAATCCTTTACATAAATGATGAAATGCAGTGAACTCAGTACTGATTCTTACAGCACACTGCTGCTCACAAACCTCCAGGCTGAAAAATATCTCTCTTCCTTCACGCCATTTGTGACTAGCTTCCTCTGTATCCCATGTGACTGAAACTTACTAATCTGTCTACCAATCAGAATGAAATACTAGCTATGAAGGCCCGGCTGAGTAGGCTAGGTTTATTTTCACTAGAAAAAAAGAGATTGAGGGGGGACATGATTAACGTTTGCAAAATCATGAAGGTATAGCCAGGGTGGATAGAGACCAGCTTTTTCCCAGGTTGAGGGATTCAATAACGAGAGGTCGTGCTTTCAAAGTGAAAGGTGGAAAGTTTAAGGGGGATACACGCGGTAAGTACTTCACACAGAGGGTGGTGGGCATTTGGAACACATTGCCTGCAGAGGTGGTAGAGGCAGGCACGGTCGATTTATTTAAGATGCGTCTGGACAGATGCATGAGTAGGTGGGGAGCAGAGGGATACAGATGCTTTGGAATTGATCGATAGATTTAGACAGTACATTTGGATCGGTTCAGGCTTGGAGGGCGAAGGGCCTGTTCCTGGGCTGTAAATTTTCTTTGCTCTTTGTTGTTTAAAAGAACACCTTGCTGAAGTCCATATAGACAATGTCTACCAAACTGTCTTCATCAATCTTCTTTGTCACCTCTTCAAAAACTCAAACAAATTAATGAGACATGATTTCTCATACAGAAAGACACGTTGTCTACTCTGATCAGCCCTTGCCTTCCCAAATGTATGTAAATGCTATCCCTCAGAATCCCCTCCAACAACTTACCCACCACTGACATCAGGCTCACCGGTCTATAGTTCCCCGGCTTTTTGGGTCACTGTTTCCTTTTCTAGTCCCACTCGTCCACTGCTCACAACAAATGTTAAATGTAACCAGGTTGGTGATATGGCCCATGATATCGGTCTCAGACTGGATCAGGGTCAGTTTTCGGAACAAGTCAGGCTAGTTTCTTTAATCTGCTAAAACAACACGTTTATGATCCAGAGCAATGTTACTCAAACTATGATGGAAGGATGAATGGCAAACTGTTTGGGTATTGCAATTATATAATCAATATTTCCCTTTCTAAAAATGCTGACACACACACACACACACACACAGACACACACACGCACATGTACACACACACACACACACACACACACACACAGACACACACATGCACATATACACACACACACACACATACACACACTGACACACACACACACACAGACACACACACGCACATATACACACACACACATACACACACTGACACACACAGACACACACACATACACACACACACTGACACACACACGCACATACACACACACACTGACACACACACATACACACACACAGACACACACACACACACTGACACACACACACACACACTGACACACACACACACTGACACACACACACACACACACACAGACACACACACTGACAAACACAATTTTAACTTGAAAGAACTTGGTCCAAATATTATTGGAACTCATGACAAAGAAAAATTGTGAGATTGTCCAAAGCATTATTCTGCTTCTGAAGATATTGTACTCACACAAGCTACTAGCAATGGGATTTCATCCTGGGAGAGTTTGGATTGGGCTGAACTCCCTTTGCTTTAGGCAGTGAATAGATTCCAGTGAATTCTGGTTCGGGATCATCCAAAGGGTAGCACGGTGGTTAGCACTGCTGCCTCACAGCACCAGGGACTTGGGTTCGATTCCAGACTTGGGTGACTGTCTGTGTGGAGTTTGCACATTCTCCCCTTATCGATGTGAGCTTCTAATGGGTGATCCAGTTTCCTCCCACAAACTGTGTAGGTTCGGTGGATTGGTCATGCTAAATTGTCTGTAGTGTTCAGGGATTTCTAGGTTATGTGAATTAGTCAGGGGTAAATATAGGGGGAAGGTTGGTATGGACTTGTTGGGTCGAACGGCATGTTTCCACACTGCAGGGATTCCATAAAAATAAGAAAGGTAACGATGACTGTAGAGGTTTTTTTTTTAGCTCACACACATTGCTGTGATGAGGAACAATGAAGGAGAGAGAGTGCAATAGACCATTCCTTCTCAGGCAGATTACATTTTCTCCCTCTCTGAGTTGAATCACACAGTAATGTCATCCTGTCCCAAACTGGACCATGTGAGGTCTCCTTGTACATTGTCCAAACTATGTCTCCATCACATTCCCTGTTCCATGTAGGTGCATCATTGCTGCTGTCACACACAGAGCAATACCCTGAGCAGAAAAATGGTCTCGGCCGATTTGAAATATGTTTACATGGCCCTGCGTCATTAAAAAAATAAAATATTTAATGTATTCAGAATATCTGTGTTAAAATGCATGTATTTTTAAATACAGCAATTGCTGGAAAAGCTCGGCAGGTCTGTCAGCATCCAGATGCCTTTTACATGCTGTAGTTGTACCAGTCTCCACCACTTCCTCTGGCAGCTCATTCCATACGCACACCACCCTCTGTGTGAAAAGGTGTTTTAGGCCTCATCAAAACCTTTCCCCTCTCACTTTCCACCAATGCCTCTAGTTTTGGACACCCCTAACCTGGGGAAAAACCCCTGACTATTCACCCTATCAATGACCATTTTGATTTTATAAACCTTTACTGCTGCGATATGTGACCCCAATCAACACGAATGGATGTACTTTCAGTCATCCTGGGCCTAAATTCTGAAATTCAATACTGACACCTCTTCCTTCTCCATCAAGCCACAATTCTAAATCCATTTTAATCAGTTTGTTCAGATGTATCCTGAGACACTTCTGTGGGATTTACGCCTGGATCTTTGTGCCCGGAGGCAGGGACACTAGCATCACTCAGCAATACCCATAAAGCTGGAACATTATTCTCCTGTGTGTTTGTTCATCAGCCTGTCCTGACATGCTGGGACATACCTCTGCAACAGGCAGGACTTGAATCCAGGCCTTCTAGCCCAGAGCTAGGAACACTACCACACAAGCACAGGAATTGGAATCAAATCCAGAGCTCTGGCTCAGAGACAGGGACACTACCCACAACACTACCATATCCAGATTTTGGGTCATATTTTAGTGCCCACTTTTAGCTTAGTGTAGATTTATTATAATCAGGTTACCATTACTGAACCACACAAAACACTTTGTATTGTTAAACAAATGCAAGATATTTGTCTCAACTGTAGGATATTGAGGGTACGTGCCGTGCCATTGAAATTAACTATAAACATCTTTAATTGCTATTATCTGTAGTCTACAATATTAGGGAAAGAAATCCTGCAGACACACTCTGTCCAATGAAGGGTCTCAAATAGATATTTATTACTGAACACCAGAGACGAAGGAAGAGCTTAATTTCTGACCCCAAAACACCGATCACTCTTACCCAACTCTCACGTGCGACTCCCCTTTTCCTGAAACCATGAAATGACACCAGGCTGCTGATTACTGTCCAGCCTCTCCTCCCCACTGACTGTGTCTGCAATCTGTCTCTCCTCCCCCTAACCACACAAGGCAACCCAAGCTCAGGGTCTTTGTGAAACTCAAGGCTGGTGTGTGCAGGCACTCTGGAGAGGGGGATGGGCATTTTAAAATTGAAGGGGGAGGGTGAGGTGACAGTAATATCACTCACTGGGCTGAGGGGTGGCGGATGGAGTTTAGTTTGGATTAATGCGAGGTATTGGATTTGGTAAATCAAACAAGAGCAGGGCCTATACAATTAAAAGAAGAGCCTTTGGCAGTGCTGTAGTACAGAAACCTAGGCCGTCAGGTTTAATTCTTTAAAATTTGCATCTCATATAGATAGTGTGGTTAAGAAGGTGTTTATCACACATGTCTTCATAGGACAGAACTTTGAGTATCAGAGTGGGGATGTCATGTTGTGGTTGTACAGGACATTGGTGAGACCTCTTCTGGAATATTGTGTCTAGTCCAGTCACCCTGCCGGATCATTCCACAGGCACACCACCCTCTGGGTGAAAAAGCTGCCCCTTAGGTCACTTTTAAATGTTTCCCCTCTCACCTTAAGCCTATGTCCTCTAGTTTTGGACTCCCCGTACCCTTAGAAAATACCTTGACTATTCACTTTGATATTACTGACGTTGATATTATTAAGCTGGAGAGGATTGAGAATAGATTAACCTGGATGTTGCTGAGAGAGGAGGGTGTGAGCAAAAAGGAGAGGCTGGATGGGCTGGGACTTTTTTCACTGAAGAATATGAGATTAAGCAGTAACTTTACAGAGGTTTATAAAATATTGGGGGTTACAGAGAAGTTGAAGGGCTGATATTTTTTCCCTAGAGTTGAGGATTCAAAACTGAGGGATATTTTAAGGTGCGAGGAAAAAGATTTACGAAAGTCATTAGAGGTAATTATGTTCGACAGAATCTGGCTTGTGTGTGGAATGAACTTCCAGAGGAAGTGGTGAAAGCAGGGACAGTTACAACGTTTAAAGGACATTTAGATCAGTCCATGGATAAGACATCAGTTTGGATGGTGCTGTGAGCAGCTGCCCTTTCCCTCCCCATCTCTGAATCCCTGTTGGTTTTCACCCTCTGTCAATGCCTGTGCAGTGGCGTGTGGAGGCCAGCAGAGGGTGGCATTGCATCACTTTAAGCACCACAGAGACTGCCAGACCTGCCCCACACAGATACACACAGATACACACACGGGAATGGTTAGGACACAGCGTGAAGCTCATCTGGTAACTTAAACTAAACATTAAAAAATGCTCAATTCGCCTCGTAAACTGTTAAAATATGAGGGACAGAGAATTCCCAAATTCCACTGTTTAAATAAAATCATCAATTTATTTTTCACTCTGAAAGTGAACATTTTACATGAACTATTCACAACTCTGGGACCCTCTTTCTCTTAACTGCTTATTACCCGACTCCAGCTCTACAGCAATATATTGTTTCTGGGTCTGCAATCCTCTCATATCACAGGAGCTTGTAAGCTCTCAGTTCAGAACAGCATTCCCTCTCTCTTAAAGGTACAGTACACCCTTTCAACTCCATCACACTGTACCCTGATGAATATCGATAAGTGGGACCTAACCGGATTTCTCTTGCTCTGTGGTTTGTCAATATTTCATGCGCTCCGTCTGGTGTGTGTCAGGACTTTTGTTGCTCCATTGACAGCATGTCATTATTAGACTCTGTCCATATGAATATATCAGTATTTCACTTGCTCAGACTCGTAAGTATGGGGCAGGATTTCAGTTGTTTCATGGGGACTGTGACACTATAACAATCTCAATGTTTGTAGGTGGCACCGAACCTGGAAGAACTCTGAAGTCTATGGAGGAGAGTGTGGAACTCTAACAGGACAATCACACATTGGTGTAGTGTTCAGGTTTATGGCAGATGGGGATCAGTGCAGAGCAGTTTGAGGTGATGCACTTTGGTAGGAAGGACAATGAAAGACAGTTTAAAACAGGCTGTACCATTATAAAGGGGCTGCAGGAGCAGAGGGCGCTGGGTGTATATGAGCACAGATTATTGAAGATATCAGGACAAGTGGGGAGAGCAGTAACTATCACAGATTAGTTTCAGTATCTGAGCTGTTTACAGGGGGAGGTGTAGGAGGGAGTCTCGGTGCTCCCTTCCTGGGAGGTGGTGGTGACGATGTGTTGTGAGCCCACCCTCCTGCCCACCGAGACCGTGGGGATTCCATTTGTACCAGCTCGACACAAAAGGGAGATGGCATCAGGGCCACGGCTTCGAAGTTGTGCCGGGGGGAAACGGAGCTGCCAGTGGGTTTAAAGTGAGAATTGACCTTCACTGAATATTGCTCCTCACTCGGTCGGTGGGACGTGGATGTTTCAGAATCTCCACACGAGGTGTCCCGGTCCTCTCCGGCTCCTACCAGGATCCTCCCCAGATGGCGGGGGGAGGGGGGTGAGGGAACGGATATCGGGCACTCCACCACTCGGATAGGCCCTTTCTGTCCTATTCCAGGCTGTTTCTCCTGGAATGGGAGGAAGAGAGGGAGGGAGGGAGTGGGTGTGGTCCTACTGTTAGTGTGGGTGTAGGCGGGGAGGGGGTCATGGTGAGGTGTCCGGAGGGAGTCAGTCCACAGTGTTGTATCCATGCAGTGTTATTAATGTGGGGGTGAAGTGGAGGGAGGAGGGGAGAGAGAGACAGAGAGACAGAGACAGAGAGAGAAGGTGCAGCATACGACAGTGAGAGTGGTTGACCATGAGCCTTGTTCAGGGGTCGGTGCTGTAACAGATATACAGTGAGTGTGAGGGAGCTGAGAGAATACGGTGACCCTTATCCTGACAGAGTGGGGAAGATTATTGATGCTTGTCCTGTTTTGCTGGACATTTCTTCAGACCCCAGATACTGCATTGAGCTGGGTGGGGAGCTCAGACCATGCGCGATGGGTCTGGTGGTTTGGCCTCCTCTGGGAAGAGAATGGTCCCCCTCTGTACTAGCCCATCCACCAGGACCTCCGTGCCCTGTTGACAAACCGTGGAGGATTTGTCCCTTATCTGCCATGCTCAGGTCAACTGTGCAGGGCAGCTCCAACCTGAGAAAGATTAATCATGTGCCCATTGGCCTTTTAAAGATGGCCCCAGTGTCAGGGATCACGGAATATCCAGGAGTATCTGGGTGATGGTGTGTACCTCCAGCCATGAAGGACTCCATTTACAAAGCTGGAGAACAAATGCTCATCCAAAACTCTCCATCATCTGACCTCACACCAATATCCCATTTTCCCATCTTTCCTGGGAAGACAGGCTCTTGTTACAGGATGCTATCGAAGTGTCCACATTTCAGCATTCTGCAACCTGGGAACACATCCTTCCATAACACTGTCTCTGAGTCTGCCCCTCTCTGTCTATACCCCAAACCCGTCCCATGTGGTGATATTTAAACTGAGTCCCCCGCCATCTCTCTCTGGCAGTGATGTTCATACCCACAGCACCCCCTTGTCATGGCAACAATGGAGATATGGAGCTGTAAATGGGTGGGAGCTGTACATCCTGTTACTTCCAGAACGGGCTGCAAGTTTCCCTGCGCTGGGCAGGGATCGAACACAGTGTTACTGAGCAATGCACTGGGGTGGTGTACACAGTCCTACATGCTGGGAGGGTAACTGCTCCTGGGTTACAGATCAATGTACTGGGATGAGGTACACAGTCCTACATGCTGGGAGGGTAACTGCTCCTGGGTTACAGATCAATGTACTGGGGTGTGGTACACAGTCCTACATGCTGGGAGGGTAACTGCTCCTGGGTTACAGATTAATTCCCGTGCGATCACTGCACATCCTGTGTTGGTCAGACTATCTGCGGTTTATAGAGAATGCAATGATGTGGTCAGTGCAGCTCCCCACGCTGGATGGATATGTGGCCTTTGCACAGTACATCATGTTGGTGGGGTGGATAGGGGGGTAAGGTCATGGACAGGTCAAGGAATTCCTCGGAACGTTCTGTCCCCAACATTCTATAACTGCCAATCCCCGGAACGTTCTGTCCCCAACATTCTATAACTGCCATTCCTCGGAACGTTCTGTCCCCAACATTCTATAACTGCCATTCCCCGGAACGTTCTGTCCCCGACATTCTATAACTGACATTCCCCGGAACGTTCTGTCCCCGACATTCTATAACTGACATTCCCCGGAACGTTCTGTCCCCGACATTCTATAACTGACATTCCCCGGGACATTCAATCCCTGACATTGTTTGTGAATGGCCGGACGTCAGTGAATTGAACAAACGATAAGATCCCGAGGGAAGAGATCCCGTTCCAGGGAGAAGGAGACACTGTTCCGAAGGACCCTCGGGCAGTTAAAGGGGTGAATACGTTTTCCCTGCGTTTACATTTCTCCACGACACAGGATCGACCACAATTTAGACCAAAATACAGGAATTCCCAAACTCCATTTGTCTTCAGGAAACTGGGAGAGAATCCTTCAGGACAGCAACGTTCCCACCCTCCGTATTAGGAACTGGGAAGGAGTGACCTGTGTCTGCTCTCGAGGGATCGAGTGTGTGGGAATGTTCTAGAAACCATCTGTCATTATGGAAGTGTCTCTGTGGGTTTGGGGAGGGAGGGTTTCTTGTGGTTTATGTCACATGTTTGTCAGTAATTCAGACCTTCCCATTTGTTATTCCAGCTCCAATTATTTTAATAAATCCCTGAATACAGGAACACATTTGAAAATCTCACTGGGTCCCCGATCAAACGGGTCCCTTTGCCTCCAGGCTGATGGATAATGGGTTTGTTTTCCTTCCTCACAGTTAACGTAGTGACCATCTACGTCCTGCTTTATAAAGATTGTGGATTGTCTCCATGTGTCAGACGTTACCTGGGGGCCATGGCAGCGGCGGATCTCCTGGTCATTATCCTCGACCTGATCCTGAGACACATTCCCATTGTTTATCGGGAACAGTTTTATTTCCTGGAGTACTCCGTCCCCGTGTGTAATATCCACGCCGTCCTGCTTTATGCAGCCACTGACTGCTCTGTCTGGTTCACCGTCACTTTCACCTTTGATCGGTTTGTGGCCATTTGTTGCCAGAAGCTGAAAAGTAAATATTGCAGTGAGAAAAGGGCGGCTGTGGTTCTGGGAGCAGTGACTGTGCTGAGCTGTTTAAAGAACATTTCCTGGTATTTTATGCTCGAGGCTCGGTATTTGCTGAGGAACGCCCCCTGGTTTTGTGATGTAACATTCGCTGCTCAATCCTCCATTGTCTGGAGCACAATCGAGTCCCTCCACAACATTCTAACCCCGTGTGTCCCATTTCTCCTGATTCTGCTGCTCAATGTTCTCACCGTCAGACACATTTTAGTGACCAGCAGAGCCCGCAGGAGACTCCGCGCTCACACCAATGGGGACGCTCAGTCTGACACTGAAATGAGAAACCGAAAAAAATCCATCATTTTACTGTTTGTGATCTCGGCTAATTTCATCCTGTTATGGTCAACGTTAATGCTGTTTTCTATATGGAGACGGATGTGGAATATTGGGTATGAGTCTGTGTATCTCCATCCCTTTGTGCAGGAATTGGGTTTCATGCTGCAGCTCCTCAGTTGCTGCACAAACACCGCGATTTATGCCGTGACCCAGACTAAGTTCAGGCAGCAGCTGAAGAATGTGCTGAAATATCCCTTCACCCAAATCCATCCATCCATCAAATTCCCTCATTAATCACACCATCTGGGATTTCTCATTTCAGTTCAGTGTTTCAGCGATGGGGCAGCCTGTCGCTATGGTAACAGACTGAGGGTAGCGCTGGTTTGTCCATCCTTATCCCACAGGGGGGTTACAGGGAAACATTTCAATTTTTCTCACAACTCAGGGGCCAGTGAGAAAAGGCACCATCCCACTGACTGTATCCATCACTTCCATTTGTAACCAATAAAAATGTTGATTAAAGCGTGCCGAGCAGCAGAGTGACCGATGTTCTTGTGTGTCTGTGTTGGAGAAGCTGAGCTGGAGAGAGACAGACTCAGCCCCAAGTCCTGGTCCTCAGGGAAGGGGAGGGCACCGCGCCCTGAGCTCAGGAGCTGGGTTTAACTCCCTGTGTCCCCCCCCCCCAGTCCAACCTGGCCTCCCCATTTCCTATCCCCCACTCTTCCTCCTCAATTCTCTCCCTCTCTCTTTTCCACCACCTCTCCGCTTCATTCTCCCTCATCCCCCTCTATCACACACACACCCAAAACTGGTTTCTCCACCTGCCTCCATTCTTCCCTCTCCCCCTCCCCCTCACTCTCTCTCTCTTTTGCCGCCTCTGTCTCCCTTCTGCAATTCCATCTCTACCACAGTTCCCCCCCTTCTCCCATATCCCATCCCCACCATCGCACACGCAGCCTCATCACCAACACCCCAGTCTCTGGGTCAGAGGGGAAGGGATGGACCAGGGAGACAGTGTGTGGCAGATAGACAGGGAGGGAGGGAGAGAGATTCAGCCGAAGAGAAACGGAAGGAGGTGGAGAGAGAGAGAGAGTCACCGAGGAAGTGGGATCGAGAGTCGGAGAAGGTGGAGAGAGAGTGAGGGGCAGGGAGAGAGAGGGGCAAGAGAGAGATTGGGTGAGGAAAAGAAAGAGAGATACACAGGAGGAGACAATGAGAGTGAGGGTTGCGAGAGAGAGTGGGCGAGAGAAAGTGTGAAACTGAGAGAGGGGTGAGGGAGGGGGCAAGAGAGAAAGGGAGAGAGAGAGAGATTGGACGAGAGAGAGAGACGGACGAGAGACAGAGCGAGGGCGAGAGAGAGAAATGGTGAGAGAGAGCAAGGGCAAGAAGGAGAGAGGAGTGTGTGGGGGGTGTTCGAGAGAGAGGGGGGCAGGAGAGAGAGAGAGGGTGAGAGCGAGCGTGAGGGGCAAGAGAGGACGAGACAGAGAGAGAGAGGGAGGGAGGAAAGCAATGGGTGAGAGAGAGAGGGAGAGAGTTAGCAAAAGAAAGATAGAGGGGGGTGTGAGAGAGAGAGAGAGAGAGACGGGCGAGAGACATCAACAGGGAGAGGGGTGACTGAGGAGAAGAGGTTGAGAGAGCGAGAGAGAGGGGATGAGAGAGCGGGAATGAGGGAGAGAGTTTGTGAGAGCGACGGGGGGAGAGTGAGAGAGAGGCGACTAGCGAGTGACAGAGATGAGAGAGAGGGGGGTGTGAAAGAGAGAGATAGAGAGAGACAGAGAGAGAGTGGGGTAGAGAGAGAGAGGAGGCGGGAGTGGGAGGGAGGGTCGCGAGAGACAGAGAGAGAGGGAGAGCAAGAGAGAGAGAGAGAGAGAGATGAGAGAGGGCGACGGGTTTGAGAGAGGAAGAGAGGGTGCGAGAGCGAGAGTGAGATGGGATGACAGCGCAAAGGAGGAAGAGATGTGTCGAGAAAGAGAGAGGGCAAGAGTGATAGAGGGGAGTGAGAGATGGCGACCGGGAGAGGATAACAGAGAGAGAAGCCATAATGAGAGAAAGAGTCGCAGAGAGATGAAGAAAGGAGGTGAGCAAGGGGGAGAGAGTGTGCACGAGAGAGACAACGAGAGAAAGAGGAGGCGAGAGAGAGAGGTCAAGATGGAGGGAGAGAGGGGGCAGATACGAGAGAGAGTGCGAGAGACAGAGGGAGAGAGAAGGTCGAGAGAGAGAGAGGATTGATAGAGAGAGAGAGAAGGGGGCGGGATAGAGAGAGAGGGCTACAGAGAAAGAGAGGGGGGGAGTGAGAGAGAGAGAGGCCGCGAGAGAGGGAGAGGGAGCGAGAGATAGGGGAGAGCGAGATGGAGAGATGGGGCAAGTGAGAGGTAGAGAGATGACAGAGAGAGAGAGGAGGCAGAGACGGAGGGAAGGCCATAAGAGACAGAGAGAGAGACAGACAGACAGACAGAGACAGAGAAAGAGGGGTGAGAGAGGAAGAGAGGGTGCGAGAGTGATGAGGCAAGAGTGAATGAGGAAGACAGTGGCGAGAGACAGAGACAGACAGAGGGGCCAAAGAAAGAGAGGTGCGAGAGAGAGAGAGAGGGGGTGATAGAGGGATAAAGAGGGAGAGAGTGAGAAAGGGAGAACGAGAGAGAGAGAACGAGAGAGAGAGAACGAGAGAGAAAGAGAACGAAAGAGAACGAGAGAGAACAAGAGGGAGGGAGAAAGGTGCAAGAGAGAGGGAAAGAGGGGGCAGATACAAGAGAGAGAGTGAGAGAGCAAGAGAGAGGAGAGAGGGAGGGAGGGAGACAGGGAGAGAGTGAGCGACAGAGAGCAAGAGAGGGGCGAGAGAGGGGCGACAGAGAGAGAGAGAGCAAGGGGGAGAGAACAAGGTGAAGAGAGAAGGGAGAGAGAGGGAGAGAGAGGGGAGAGAGTGCGAGGGGGAACGGAAAGGGATACAGAGAGAGAGAGCACGAGCAAGTGAGAGAGGGAGAGCGAGATACAGAGACGGGGAGAGCAAGAGAGAGGAGGGCAGATCGAGAGATGGGGGCAAGTTAGAGACAGAGGGATGAGAGAGAGGGGTCCGAGAGAGAGAGGAGGTGAGGGAGGGAGAACTGAGAGAGGTAGGGAGAGAGAGAGAGAGAGCAACAGACAGACATAGAGAGAGATAGAGTAAGAGTGAGAGATAAGAGGTGAAAGAGGGAGGACGGAGAGAGACGAAGAGAGAGAGAGATAGACAGACAGAGCACGAGTGAGCGAGCGAGAGAGAAAGAGTGAGATAAGCGAGAGAGGGGAGCAAGAGAGAGGGAGAGAGAAAGAGCGTGAGAGAGGGTGAGAGCGCAAGAGAGAGAGGAAGAGTGAGAGAGAGATAGGAAGCGTAAGAGAGAGAGGATGTGAGAGTGGGAGGGGGATAGAGAGAGAGTGGGAGAGAGAGAGGGACAGCAAAAGAGAGGGGAGGCGAACGAGAGACAGAGGGATGAAAGAGAGGGGCACGAGAGAGACAGAGGTGGCAAGAGAGGGAGTAGAAGTTGAGAGAGACAGACAGACAGACAGTGAGTGTGTCAGAGAGAGGTAATGAGAGGGGGAGAGAGATGGGACGATGGGGGAGGGAGGGGGAAGATGGGGAGAGATAGACACGATGGGGGAAAGAGAGGGAACGATGGGGGAGAGAGAGGGGAGAGAGAAAGAGAGAGAGGAGACGATGGGAGAGAGAGAGGGGTCGATGGGAAAGAGAGGGGGACGAGAGAGGGAGAGAGAGAGGACGATGGGGGAAGAGAGGGGACGATGGGGGAGAGAGAGGGGCGAAAGAAGGACAGAGAGGGTCGATGGGGTGAGAGAGGGGACGATGGGGGTGAGAGAGGGGATGAGAGAGGGAGAGAGAGGGGGAAAGAGTGGGGATGAGGGGGAGGTAGCGGACGAGGGGGGAGAGAGGGGGAAAGAACGGGGACGAGAGAGGGGAGAGAGAGGGGATGAGATGGGGAGAGAGGGGGGACGAGAGAGGTGAGAGAGAGTGGGGAGAGAGAGGTTACGAGAGGGGTGGAATGTGGCGACGAGATGGGGAGAGAGGGGACGAGAGAGGGAACGAGAGTGGGAGAGAGAGGGGGCAGGAGAGGGGGAGAGAGAGTGTAAGAGATGTGGGACAAGAGGGGGAGAGAGAAGACAAGTGTGGAGAGAGAGCGGACGAGAGAGGGATAGAGAGGGGAGGGAGAGAAAGGGGAGGAGAGAGGGAGAGTGGGGACGAGGGGAGAGAGGGGGGACAGGGGTGAGAGAAAAGGGACGATAGGGGGAGAGAGGGGGGACGATGGAGAAGAGAGAGCGGACGATGGGGGGAGAGAGGTGATGAGAGGGGGAGAGAGGTGATGAGAGAGGGAGAGAGAGTGGACGTTGGGGGTAGAGAGAGGGGAGGGGGGAGAAGGGGGCAGACAGGGGTTGATGGGGAGAGAGAGGGGATGAGAGAGGGTGAGAGGGAGGGGAGTGAGAGGGAGAGAGGGGAGAGGTGATGAGAGGGGCTGGTGAGGGGACGAGAGGGGAATGAGAGGAGACGATGGGGAGAGAGGGAGAGTGAGAGGGGAGAGATGGGGGAGAGAGAGTGTAAGAGAGATGGGACAAGGGGGGAGACAGAGAGGATGGGGTGAGAGAGAGGGGACGAGAGAGGTAGAGAGAGGAGACGAGAGAGGGAGAGAGGGGGGACGGTGGGTGAGAGAGAAGGTATGAGGGGGGAGAGAGAGGGAACGATGGGGGAGAGATAGGGGAGAGAGATGGAGAGAGGGGGACGTTGGGGGGAGAGAGAGGGTGCCAGAGGGGGAGAGAGAGGGGATGAAGGGGGGAGAGAGGGGTCGATGGGGTCAGAGAGGGAGAGAGAGGGAGAGAGAGAGCAGACCATGGGGGGAAGAGAGATGGGACAAGAGAGTGGAGAGAGAGGTGACGGGGGGAGAGAGAGGCGACGAGAGGGGAGAGAGAGGGGACAAGAGGGGGGGTTGGGGATGAGGGGGAGAGAGAGAGGGAAAGTGTGTGTATGAGAGGGGAGAGGTAGCAGAAAAGAGTGGGAAAGAGAGGGGACAAGAGACGGAGAGAGAGGGGGAAAGAGCGGGAACGAGAGAGTGGAGAGAGAGGGGACAGAGAGGGGAGAGAGAGGGGATGAGATGGGGAGAGAGAGGGGATGAGAGGTGAGACAGAGGGGCGACAGAGGTGACGAGAGGGGCAGAATAAGGGGAAGGGAGGGGGAGAGAGGGGACGAGAGAGGGAGACAGAGGGGAGGATGAGAGAGCGAGGGGAGAGAGGGGGCTGGGAGAGGGTAAGAGAGGTGGGACAAGAGGGGGAGAGAGAGAGGACGAGTGTGGAGAGAGATAGGACGAGAGAGGCAGAGAGGGGGAAGGGAGAGAGAGGGGAGGAGAGAGGGAGAGAGAGGGGAAAAGAGGGGAGGGGGGATGGGGGTGAGAGAGTGGACGATGGGGGTAGAGAGAGGGGAGAGAGGGGGAGAGAGGGGGCAGAGCGGGGATGATGGGGGCAGAGAGAGGGGACGAGAGAGGGAGAAGGGGGAGAGAGAGGGGACGAGAGAAAGATAGGGAGGAGAGATAGAGGGAGAGAGGGGAGGAGAGAGGGAAAGAGAGAGGGTGATAAGATGGGGCAGTGAGGGGACGAGAGGGGAGAGAGAGGGGACAATGGGGAGAGGGGGCAGTGAGAGGGGAGAGAGGGGCGAGAGAGAGAGCAAGAGAGGTGGGACAAGAGGTGGAGAGAGAGAGGACGAGGGTGGAGAGAGAAGGGACGAGAGAGGGAAAGAGAGGGGAGGGAGAGAGAGGGAAGGAGAGAGGGAGAGAGAGGGGATGAGAGGTGGGGGGGGACGGGGGTGAGAGAGAAGGGTCGATGGGGGTAGAGAGGAGACGAGAGGGGGAGAGAGTGGGGTCGAGAGAGGGAGACAGATGGGAGGATGGGAGAGAGAGAGAGGGGATGATGGGGGAGAGAGAGGGGACGAGAGGTGGAGAGAGTGGGGACGGTGGGGGTGACGGGGAGAGAGAGGGAGACAGAGGGGACGAGAGAGGGAGAGAGAGATTGGATGAGAGGAGGAGAGAGCGGACGAGAGAGGGGAGAGAGAGGTGACGTGAGGGGGAGAGAGAGTGGATGAGAGAGAGAGAGGGGAAGAGAGAGGGGGAGAGAGGTGATGAGAGGGGGAAGCGAAGGGATGAGGGGGGGAGAGAGGGGACGATGGGGGAGAGATAGGGGAGAGAGATGGAGAGAGGGGGGACGTTGGGTGGAGAGAGAGGGGACGAAAGGGGGGAGAGAGGGGGTCGATGGGGTCAGAGGGGGAGAGAGAGGGAGAGAGAGAGCAGACCATGGGGGGGCGGGGGGGAAGAGAGATGGGACAAGAGAGGGGGAGAGAGAGGTGACGGGGGGAGAGAGAGGCGATGAGAGGGGAGAGAGAGGGGACAAGAGGGGGGAGGTGGGGATGAGGGGGGAGAGAGAGGGAAAGTGTGTGGAAGAGAGGAGGGAGATAGCAGAAGAGAGTGGGGAAGAGAGGGGACGAGAGAGTGGAGAGAGAGGGGAGAGAGAGGGGACGAGAGAGGTGAGACAGAGGGGCGAGAGAGGTGAGACAGAGGGGCGAGAGAAGTGACGAGAGGGGCAGAATGAGGGGAAGGGAGGGGGGAGAGAGGGGACGAGAGAGGGAGACAGAGGGGAGGATGGGGGAGAGGGAGAGAGGGGGTGGGAGAGGGTAAGAGAGGTGGGACAAGATGGGTAGAGAGAGAGGACGAGTGTGGAGAGAGATGGGACGAGAGAGGCAGAGAGGGGGAAGGGAGAGAGAGGGGAGGAGAGAGGGAGAGAGAGGGGAAAAGAGGGGAGGGGGGACGATGGGAAAGAGAGAGGGACAATGGGGGTAGAGAAAGGGGAGAGAGGGGGAGAGGGGGCAGAGAGGGGATTATGGGGGTAGAGAGAGGGGAGGAGAGATGGAGAAAGGGAGAGAGAGAAGTGACGAGAGAGGTGATAGGGAGGAGAGAGAGAGGGAGAGAGGGGAAGAGAGCGGGGAGCAAGGTAATGAGATGGGGTAGTGAGGGGACTAGAGGGGGAGAGACGGAGGGGACGATGGGGAGAGGGGCAAGAAAGCGTGCAAGAGAGGTGGGACAAGAGGGGGAGAGAGAGGACGAGGGTGGAGAGAGAAGGGACGAGAGAGGGAAGGAGAGGCGAGGGAGAGAGAGGGGAGAAGAGAGGGAGAGTGAGGGGACGAGAGGGGAGAGGGGGGGAATGGGGGTGAGAGAAAAGGTTCGATGGGGGGAGAGAGAGGGGACGAGAGTGGGAGAGACAGGGGTCTAGAGAGGGAGAGAGATGGGATGATGGGGAGAGAGGGGAGCAGTGAGGGGGGAGAGAGGGGCGAGAGAGAGAGGGCAAGAGAGGTGGGACAAGAGGGGGAGAGAGAGAGAGGACGAGGATGGAGAGAGAAGGGACGAGAGAGGGAAAGAGAGGGGAGGGAAAGAGAGGGGACGAGAGGGGAGGGGGGGATGGGGGTGAGAGAGAAGGGTCTATGGGGGAAGAGAGAGGGGACGAGAAGGGGGGAGAGAGAGGGGTCGAGAGAGGGAGAGAGATGGGAGGATGGGGGAGAGAGAGGGGATGATGGGGGGAGAGAGAGGGGACGAGAGGTGGAGAGAGCGGGGACGATGGGCGTGATGGGGAGAGAAAGGGAGACAGAGGGGACGAGAGAGGGAGAGAGGGAGAGGGGGTGAGAGAGGAGAGAGGGAGAGGGGACGAGAGAGGGGAGAGAGAGGAGACGTGAGGGGGAGAGAGAGTGGGCGAGAGAGAGAGAGCGGAAGAGAGAGGGGGAGAGAGGTGATGAGAGGGGGAGCGAGTGGACGATAGAGGGGAGAGAGAGGGGACGATTGGGGGAGGAGGGGAGGAGTGAGCGGCGGAGAGAGGGGGGAGGGAGAGGGTAACAGAAGTGGGACAAGAGGGTGGGAGCGAGAGAGGACGAGGGTGGAGAGAGAGGGTTGAGAGAGGGAGAGAAAGGGGAGGTAGAGAGAGGGGAAGGGAGGGGGAGAGAGGGGACGAGAGAGGGACACAGAGGGGAGGATGGGGGAGAGGGAAGAGAGGGGGTGGGAGGTGGTAAGAGAGTTGGGACAAGAGGGGGAGAGAGAGAGGACGAGTATGGAGAGAGATGGGACGAGAGTGGCAGAGAGGGGGAAGGGAGAGATAGGGGAGGAGAGAGGGAGAGAGAGGGGAAAAGAGGGGAGAGGGGGGACGATGGGGAAGAGAGAGGGACAATGGGGGTAGAGAGAGGGGAGAGAGGGGAGAGAGGGGGCAAAGAGGGGATTATGGGGGTAGAGAGAGGGGACGAGAGATGGAGAAAGGGAGAGAGAGAAGTGACGAGAGAGGTGATAGGGAGGAGAGAGAGAGGGAGAGAGGGGAAGAGAGCGGGGAGCAAGGTGATGAGATGGGGTAGTGAGGGGACTAGAGGGGGAGAGAGGGAGGGGACGATGGGGAGAGGGGCAAGAAAGCGTGCAAGAGAGGTGGGACAAGAGGGGGAGAGAGAGGACGAGGGTGGAGAGAGAAGGGACGAGAGAGGGAAGGAGAGGCAAGGGAGAGAGAGGGGAGGAGAGAGGGAGAGAGAGGGGACGAGAGGGGAGAGGGGGGATGGGGGTGAGAGAAAAGGTTCGATGGGGGGAGAGAGAGGGGACGAGAGTGGGAGAGACAGGGGTCGAGAGAGGGAGAGAGATGGGATGATGGGGAGAGAGGGGGGCAGTGAGGGGGGAGAGGGGGGCGAGAGAGAGGGCAAGAGAGGTGGGACAAGAGGGGGAGAGAGAGAGGACGAGGATGGAGAGAGAAGGGACGAGAGAGGGAAAGAGAGGGGAGGGAAAGAGAGGGGAGGAGAGAGGGAGAGAGAGGGGACGAGAGGGGAGAGGGGGGAATGGGGGTGAGAGAAAAGGTTCGATGGGGGGAGAGAGAGGGGACGAGAGTGGGAGAGACAGGGGTCGAGAGAGGGAGAGAGATGGGATGATGGGGAGAGAGGGGGGCAGTGAGGGGGGAGAGAGGGGCGAGAGAGAGAAGGCAAGAGAGGTGGGACAAGAGGGGGAGAGAGAGAGGACGAGGATGGAGAGAGAAGGGACGAGAGAGGGAAAGAGAGGGGAGGGAGAGAGAGGGGACGAGAGGGGAGTGGGGAATGGGGGTGAGAGAGAAGGGTCGATGGGGAAGAGAGAGGGGACGAGAAGGGGGGAGAGAGGGGTCGAGAGAGGGAGAGAGATGGAGGATGTGGGAGAGAGAGGGGATGATGGGGGGAGAGAGAGGGGACGAGAGGTGGAGAGAGCGGGGACGATGGGCGTGATGGGGAGAGAAAGGGAGACAGAGGGACGAGAGAGGGAGAGAGGGAGAGGGGGTGAGAGAGGAGAGAGGGAGAGGGGACGAGAGAGGGGAGAGAAAGGGAGACAGAGGGGAGAGGGAGAGAGGGAGAGGGGGTGAGAGAGGAGAGAGAGAGAGAGCGGAAGAGAGAGGGAGAGAGAGGTGATGAGAGGGGGGAGCGAGTGACGATAGAGGGGAGAGAGAGGGGACGATTGGGGGAGAGGGGAGGAGTGAGAGGCGGAGAGAGGGGGAGGGAGAGGGTAACAGAAGTGGGACAAGAGGGTGGGAGAGAGAGAGGACGAGGGTGGAGAGAGAGGGTGAGAGAGGGAGAGAAAGTGGAGGGAGAGAGAGGGGAAGGGAGGGGAGAGAGGGGACGAGAGAGGGAGAGAGAGGGGAGGATGGGAGAGAGAGAAGGGATGATGGGGGAAGAGAGAGGGATGAGAGGGGGAGAGCGCGGGGACGATGGGGGTGACCGGGAGAGAGAGGGACAGAGCTGGGACGAGAGAGGGGAGAGAGAGGGGATGAGAGGGGGAGAGAGGGGACGAGAGAGAGGAGACATGAGGGAGAGAGAGGGGGACGAGAGAGAAAGAGAGAGAGAGAGGGTGGAGAAGAGAGGGGGGAGCAGGTGATGAGAGGGGGAACTAGTAAACGAGGGGGGGAGAGAGAGGACGAGTATGGAGATAGAGAAGACGATGGGGGGAGAGGGGGGAGTGACAGGGGGAGAGAGGGGGGAGAGAGAGGATAAGAGAGGTGGGACAAGAAGGGAAAGAGAGAGGACGAGTGTGGAGAGAGATAGGACGAAAGAGGGAGAGGGGGGGTGGGAGAGAGAGGGAGGAGAGAGGGGGAGAGAGGGGAGGGAGAGAGAGGGGAGGAGAGTGGGAGAGCTAGGGGTCAAGAGAGGAGAGAGGGGGGATGGGGGTGAGAGAGAAGGGACGATAGGGGGTGAGAGGGGGACAATGGGAAGAGAGAGGGGCGATGGGGGGAGAGAGAAGCATGGGGAGGAGAGAGGTAATGAGAGAGGGAGAGAGAGTGGACGATGGGGTAGAGAGAGGGGAGAGACAGGGAGCAGGGGGAGAGAGAGGGGACGAGAGAAAGATAGGGAGGAGAGATAGAGGGAGAGAGGGGAGGAGAGAGGGAAAGAGAGAGTGGAGAGAGGTGATGAGAGGGGGCAGTGAGGGGACGAGAGGGGAGAGACAAGGGACAATGGGGGAGAGGGGGCAGTGAGAGGGGAGAGAGGGGCGAGAGAGAGGGCAAGAGAGGTGGGACAAGAGGGGGAGAGAGAGAGGACGAGGGTGGAGAGAGAAGGGACGAGAGAGGGAAAGAGAGGGGAGGGAGAGAGAGGGAAGGAGAGAGGGAGAGAGAGGGAGAGAGAGGGGATGAGAGGGGAGGGGGAACGGGGGTGAGAGAGAAGGGTCGATGGGGGTAGAGAGGAGACGAGAGGGGGAGAGAGAGGGGTCGAGAGAGGGAGACAGATGGGAGGATGGGGGAGAGAGAGGGGATGATGGGGAGAGAGAGGGGACGAGAGTGGAGAGAGTGGGGACGGTGGGGTGACGGGGAGAGAGAGGGAGACAGAGGGGACGAGGGAGGGAGAGAGAGAAGGGGAGGGAGAGGGGACGAGACAGGGGAGAGAGATTGGATGAGAGGAGGAGAGAGGGGACGAGACAGGGGAGAGAGATTGGATGAGAGGACGAGAGAGGGGACGAGAGAGGGGAGAGAGAGTGGATGAGAGAGAGAGGGGAAGAGAAAGGGGGAGAGAGGTGATGAGAGGGGTGAGCGAAAGGACGAGAGGGGGGAGAGAGGGGACGAGAGAAGGAGAGAGAGGGGATGATGGGGGGAGAGTGGAGGAGTGAGAGGCGGAGAGAGGGGGAGGGAGAGGGTAACAGAAGTGGGACAAGAGGGGGAGTGAGAGAGGACGAGGGTGGAGGGAGAGGATTCAGAGAGGGAGAGAGAGGGGCGCGAGGGGAAGAGAGAGAGAGAGAGAAGGGACGAGAGAGGAGTGAGTGGACGGGTGTGAGAGAGAAGGGACGATAGGGAAGAGAGAGGGGACGAGAGGGGGAGAGAGCGGGGAGGAGAAGGGGAGAGAGAGGGGATGATGGGGGAAGAGAGAGGGGACGAGAGGGAGTGAGAGCAGGGACGATGGGGGTGATGGGGAGAGAGAGGAAGAGAGAGGGGACGCGAGAGGGAGAGATAGAGGGGTAGGGAGAGGGGACTAGAGAGGGGAGAGAGAGGGGGATAAGAGGGGGAGAGAAGGGAGAAGAGATGACATGAGGGGATGAGAGAGGGGGAAGAGAGTGGGAGAGAGGTGATGAGAGGGGGGAACGAGGGGAAGAGAGGAGGGGAGAGAGGCGACGATGGGGAGAAAGTGGGGGAGTGAGAGAGGGAGAGAGGGGGGAGAGAGAAGGTAAGAGACGTGGGACAAGATGGGGAGAGAGAGAGGACGAGGGTGGAGAGAGAGAGTCGAGAGAGGAAGAGAAAGGGGAGGGAGAGAGAGGGGAGAAGAGAGGGAGAGAGAGGGGACGAGAGTGGGAGAGCGCGGGGATGATGGGGTGACTGGGAGAGAGAGGGAGAGAGCGGGGACGAGAGAGAGGGGAGAGCGAGGGGATGAGAGGGGGGAGAGAGGGATGAGTGAGGGGAAAGAGGGGACGAGAGAGAGAGAGGGGAAGAGAGGGGGGAACAGGTAATGAGAGAGGGAGCTAGCGGACGAGAGGGGGAAAGAGAGGGACGAGAGAAGGAGAGAGAGGGGAGGAAGAGAGGGGGGAACAGGAAATGAGCAAAGGGAGCTAGCGGACGAGAGGGCAAAGAGAGGGGACGAGAGAAGGAGAGAGAGGGGAGGAGAGAGAGAGAGCGAGGGGAGTGAGAGGGGGACGGGGGTGAGAGAGAAGGGACAAGGGGAGAGAGAGGTGATGAAAGGGGACGAGACGGGGGACTAATGAGGGAGAGAGAGGGGAGAGAGGGGGAGACAGAGGGGCGATGTGGGGAGAGAGAGGGGAGAGAGTGTGGAGAGTGAGGGGGACGAGAGAGGGAGAGAGAGCGTAGAGAGAGGGGTGTGAGAGAGAGGGCGACGGGGGAAGACAGACGGAGAGAGAGGGGACAATGGGGGAGAGAGAGGGCAAGATGGGGGAGAGAGAAGATACAAGAGAAGTGGAGAGAGGGGACGAGAGGCTGAGAGAGAGGGGACGATGGGGTGAGAGAGAGGGGACGAGAGAGGGAGAGAGGGGACAAGAGAGGGAGAGAGAGAGGGAGAGAGGGAATGATGGGGGGGAGAGAGAGGGGACAAGAGAGGGAGAGAGAGGGGAGAGAGAGGGAGAGAGGAGGGACAATGGGGGAGAGAGAGGGGACAAAAGAGAGAGAGGGAGGGAACGAGAGAGGGATAGAGAGGGGAGAGAGAGGGAGAGGGGGACAATGGGGGAGAGAGAGGGGACGAGAGATGGAGAGAGAGGGGAGGATGGGGGAAGATAGAGGGGAGAGAGAGGGAGAGAGAGGAGACAATGGGGGATAGAGAGGGGACGATGGGGGAGAGCGAGGGGAGACAGGGAGGAGAGAGAGAGGGGATGACCGCCGGTAGAGAGAGGGAGAGAGAGGGGTCGATCGAGAGAGAAAGAGAGAGAGAGGGGAGACAGAGGGGAGAGAGAGATTGGAGATAGAAGTGAGAGAAAGGGAGAGAGAGGGGATGATGGGAGAGAGGAGGGAGAGTGGGGGAGAGAGAGGGGAGGATAGGGGGAGAGAGGGGGAGGATAGGGGGAGAGAGAGGGGAGGATAGGGGGAGAGAAAATGGGGACAATGGTGGGAAAGAGAGGGGACGAGAAAGGGGAGAGAGGGGACGAGAGGGGGAGAGAGAGGAACGATGGGGGGAGACAGGGGAGAGAGAGGGGACAGAGAGGGGCGATGTGGGAGAGAGAGGGAACGGGGACAGAGGGGACGAACGAGGGATTGAGAGGGAGGGAGAGAGAGGGGACGATGGGGGGTGAGAGAGGTGATGATGGGGAGAGAGAATGGACGAGAGAGGGAGAGGGAGGGGTCGAGAGGGGGAGAGAGAGGGAGAGAGGGAGAGAGAGGGGATGATAGGGGAGAGAGGAGGAGAAAGAGAGGGGGAGAGAGAGGTCGATGGAGGGAGAGAGAGAGAGAGGAGAGAGAGGGAGAGAGAGGGTAGAGAGAGGGGAGAGAGAGGGGACGACGGGAGGGAAAAGAGGCGACGATGGGCGGAAACAGAGGGGACGAGAGGGGATGATGGGGGAGAGAGAGAGGACGATGGGTGAAGATGGGAAGACAGGGGGACAGAGGGACAAGAGAGGGGAGAGAGAGGTGACGAGAGGGGGAGAGAGGGGACGTGGAGAGATAGGGGTCGAGAGAGAGGGGACGAGGGAGGGAGAAAGAGGGGGAGAGGGAGGGGGCGAGAGAGGGGAGAGAGAGGGGAGAAAGAGGGTGGCGAGAGGAAAGGAGTGAGGGGACGAGCGGGAGAGAGGGGGGACGATGGGGGGAGAGAGGTGATGGGGGAGTGAGGGGGCGAGAGGGTAGAGAGAGGGGATGAGAGAAGGAAAGAGAGGAGACAATGGGGGGAGAGAGAGGGAACGAGAGAAGTGAGAGTGAGGTGACGAGAGGGGTGGAGTGAGGGGACAAGAGGGAAGAGAGAGGGGACGATGGGGGAGGAGAGGTGATGAGGGAGGAGTGAGGGGCCGAGAGGGGGAGTGAGAGGGGTAGAGAGGGGGAGAGAGAGGGTAAGAGAGGTTGGACAAGAGGGGGAGAGAGAGAGGGAGGAGAGAGGTGGACAGGAGAGAGGGACAAGAGAGGTAGAGAGGGGGCGAGAGAGGACAGAGAGGGAATGAGAGAGTGGCAAGGAGAGAGGGAGAGAGTGGGATAAGGAGGAGAGAGGGGGCACGGTGGTGAGAGAGAAGGGAGGAGAGGGGGAGAGAGAGGGGACGATGGGAAGAGAGAGGGGACGATGGGGGGAGAGAGAGGGGACGATGGGGGGAGAGAGGGGGGGAGGGGAGAGAGTGACGAGAGAGAGAGGGCAGAGAGAGGGAGAGAGAGGGAGAGAGAGGAGAGGATAGGAAGAGAGAGGGGATGATGGGGGAGAGATGGACGACGAGAGGGGGAGAGAGTGGGGACGATGGGGGTGAGCGGCATAGAGAGGGAGAGAGAGAGGGGGAGGGAGAGGGGACGAGAGAGGGGAGAGAGAGGGGATGAGAGGGGGAGAGAGGGGACGAGAAAGGGGAAAGAGAGGTGATCAGAAGGGGAGAGAGAGGGGACAAGACAGAGAGAGGGGAAGAGAGAGGGGAGAGAGGTGATGAGAGGGGAGAGCAAGGGGACGAGAGGGGTAGAGAGAGGGGACGAGAGAAGGAGAGAGTGGGGAGGGAGCCAGAGGGGAGTACAGAGAGACAGAGGGGGAGGGAGAGGGGACGGGTTGAGAGAGAAGGGACGAGAGGGGGAGAAAGAGGGGACGATGGGGTAGAGAGTGGAGATGATGGGGTAGAGAAAGGGGACAATGGGGGAGAGAGACGGGACGATGGGTGGAGAGAGGGGGCCGAATGAGGGGGGAGAGAGAATGAGAGTGGGAGAGAGGAGGACTAATGAGGGAGAGAGAGGGTCGATAGGGGGAGAGTGGGAGGAGAGAGAGGAGAGAGAGTGAGAGAGAGGAGCCGATGGGGTAGAGAGAGGGTAGAGAGAGGGTACGACAGGGGGAGAGAGAGGGAGAGAGAGGAGACGATGGGGAGAAACAGAAGGCATGATGTGGGAGAGAGATGTTACGAGAGAGGGGGATGTAGCGAGATCATAGAGAGGGAGAGAGAGAGGGGACGACGAGGGGAGACAGAGGGAGAGAGAGGGGACGATGCGGGGGAGAGAAGAGGACACGATGGGAAGAGAGAGGCTACGAGAAATGGGGAGAGAGGGGACGAGAGGGGGAGAGAGAGGGGACAATGGGGGAGAGAGAGGGAGATAGATGGGACGATGGGAGGAGAGAGGGGAGAGAGAGGGAGAGAGGGGACGAGAGGGGGAGAGAGAGGGGACAATGGGGGAGAGAGAGGGAGAGAGATGGGACGATGGGAGGGAGAGAGAGGGGAGAGAGAGGGGCAGAGAGGGGACGAGAGGGGGAGGGAGGGGACAATGGGGTGAGAGAGAGGGAGAGAGATGGGACGATGGGGGGAGAGAGAGGGGAGGGAGAGGGGGAGAGAGGGGACGAGAGGGGGAGAGAGATGGGACGATGGGGGGAGAGAGTGGGACAGAGAGGGGACGATGGGGGAAAGAGAGGGGACAATGGGGGAGAGAGAGGGAGAGAGATGGGACGATGGGGGGAGAGAGAGGGACAGAGAGGGGACGATGGGGGAAAGAGAGGGGACAATGGGGGAGAGAGAGGGAGAGAGATGGGACGATGGGGGGAGAGAGAGGCTACGAGAGAGGGGGAGAGAGGGGATGAGAGGGGAGAGAGGGGAGACAATGGGGGGAGAGAGAGGGAGAGAGATGGACGATGGGGGAAGAGAAGGGAGAGAGAGGGGGAGTGAGGGGACGAGAGGGGGAAAGAGAGGGGACAATGGGGGAGAGAGAGGGAGAGAGATGGGACGAGGGGGGAGAGAGAGGGGAGAGAGAGGGGGAGAGAGGGGGACGAGAGGGGGAGAGAGAGGGGACAATGGGGGAGAGAGAGGGAGAGAGATGGGACGATGGTGGGAGAGAGAGGGGAGAGAGAGGGGGAGAGAGGGGACGAGAGGGGGAGAGAGTTGGGCAATGGGGGGAGAGAGAGGGAGAGAGATGGGACAATGTGGGGAGAGAGAGGGGAGAGAGAGGGGGAGAGAGGGGACGAGAGGGGGAGAGAGAGGGGACAATGGGGGAGAGAGAGGGAGAGAGATGGGACGATGGGGGGAGAGAGAGGGGAGAGAGGACGGACAGAGAGGGGACGAGACTGGAAGAGAGAGAGCAGAAGAGAGAGAGAGTGGGGAGAGAGAGAGGGGGAGAGAGAGGGAGAGAGAGAGAGGGATCGATGTGGGGAGAGGGAGGGAATGATGGGGGTGAGAGAGGGGACGATGGGGTGAGACAGAGGGAACGAGAGGGGGAGAGAGAGGGGACGATGAGGGAGAGAGATGGAACAATGGTACAGAGGGGGAGAGAGGGAGAGAGAGGGGACAAGAGAGAGGGGAAAGTAAGGTGATCCAAGGGTGGAGAAGAGAGGTGACGATGGGGGGAGAGAGAGGGGAGAGAGACGGACAGAGAGGGGACGATGGGGAAAGAGAGGGGACGAGAGAGGGAGAGAGAGCAGAGAGAGAGGGAGAGAGGGGGTCGATGGGGGGGAGAGAGAGGGGTCAAGAGAGGGAGAGGGAGTGCACAAGAGGGGAAGAGAGAGTGGAGAGAGAGGGAGAGAGAGGGAGAGAGGAGACGATGGGGGGCAAAGAGAGAGGAGAAGAGAGGGAGAGGGAGGGGACGAGAGAGGGGATAGAGAGAGACATGATGATGGGAGGAAAGAGAGGGATGAGAGCGGGAGAGAGAGGGAGACAGAGGGGGTGATGGGGTAGAGAGCGGGTACGATGTAGGAAGAAGAGAGAGAGAGAGAGAGGAAGAGAGAGGGAGAGACAGGGGACGATGTGGGGAGAGAGAGTGGAGAGAGAGGTGAGAGAGAGGGAGGAGAGGGTACAATGGGGGAGAGAGAGGGGTCGTGTGGGGAGAGACGGGGAGAGACAGGGTAGAGACAGTGGAGAGAGAGGGGACGACGGAGGCGAGAGTGAGGGAGATAGAGAGGACGATGGTGGGAGAGAGAGGGAGAGTGAGGGGAGAGAGATCGAGAGAGGGGAAGAGGGAGAGAGAGGGGACGATGGGGGGAGAGAGAGGGAACGATGGGGGTGAGAGGGGGAGTGAGAGGGATAGAGAGAGGCGATGGGGAGAGAGAGGAGACAAGGAGAGAGGGGACGAACGAGGGATTGAGAGGGGAGGGAGAGAGAGGGGACTATGGGGGATGAGAGAGGTGATGATGGGGAGAGAGGGGAATGAGAGAGGGAAAAGGAAGGGACAAGAGGGGGAGAGAGAGGGGACAATGGGGGGAGAGAGGGGAGGATAGGGGAGAGTGAGGGGGCGGGAGAGAAGGAGAGAGAGGGGACGATGGGGGGAGAGAGAGGGGAGAGAGATGGTAAAGAGAGGAGAGAGAGGGGGAAAACGGTGGGGAGAGAAAGGGAGAGAGGGTTGGATGGTGGGAAGGAGAGGGAATGAGATGAGGAGAGAGGGAGACAATGGGGGGAGACAGAGAGGACGAGAGGGGGAGAGAGAGGGGATAATGGGGGGAGAGAGAGGTGATGAGGGGGGATAGAGAGGTGATGAGGGAGGGAGAGAGAGGGGATGATGGGGAGAGAGAGGGGACGATGGGTGCAGAGGGGTAGAGAGGGAGAGAGAGGGGACAATGGGGGAGAGAGAGGGGACAAGAGGGGTGGAGAGAGAGGTGAGGAGAGGGGACGGGGAGATGGGGGGACAAGTGAGGGATAGAGGGGGATGAGTGAGGGATAGAGAGGGGGAAAGGGTGGGGGCGAGAGAGGGGAGAGAGAGGGGAGAGAGAGGTGATGAGAGGGGTGGAGTGAGGGACGAGAGGGGAGAGAGAGGAGACGATGGGTGAATAGAGGTGATGAAGGGGGAGGGAGGAGACGAGAGGGGGAGAGAGAGGGGACGAGAGCAGAAAGAGAGGGGACGATGGGGGAGAGAGAGCGGGAGTGAGAGGGGGAGAGAGGGGGAGAAAGAGGGTAAGAGAGGTGGGACAAGAGGTGTAGAGAGAGAGTACGAGAGTGGAGAGAGAGGGGACGAGAGAGGGTGAGAGAGGGGAGGCAGACAGAAGGGAGGAGAGAGGGAGAGGGAAAGGACGAGAGGGGAGGTGGGGATGGGTTGAGAGAGAAGGGACGAAAGGGGGAGAGAGAGGGGACAATGGGGAGAGGGAGAGGGAAAGGACGAGAGGGGGAGGTGGGGATGGGTTGAGAGAGAAGGGACGAAAGGGGGAGAGAGAGGGGACAATGGGGAAGAGAGAAAGGATGAGAGGGGGAGAGAGAGAGGAGAGAGATGGAGAGAGAGGGGAGGATGGGGGAGAGAGGGGATGATGAGGGAGAGAGAGGGGATGAGAGGGGAGAGCACGGGGATGATCATGGTGAGGGGGGGAGATGGGGAGAGAGAGTGGACGAGAGAGGGAGAGAGAGGGGAGAGAAAGGGGAAGGGAGAGGGGACGAGTGGGGGAGAGAGCGGGGACGAGGGGGGAGGGGGAGAGAAAGGGGGAGCGAGGGGACCAGAGAGGGAGAGAGAGGGGGAGAGACAGGGAAAGGGAGAGGGGATGAGAGAGGGGAGGGAGCGAGAGGAAGGAGAGAAAGAGGGGGAAGAGAGAGGGGACGGGGGTGAGAAAGAAGGGACGATTGGAGAGAGAGAGGGGATGATGGGGGTAGAGAGAGGGGACGATGGGTTAGAGAGAGGGGGAGATGGGGGAGAGAGATGGGACGATGGGTGGAGAGAGAGGAAATTAATGAGGGGGGAGAGGGTACGATAGCGGGAGAGGGGGGACCAATGAAGGAGAGAGTGTGGAGAGAGAGCGAGAGAGAGGGGCGATGGGGGGAGAGAGAGGGGGACGAGAGGGGGAACGAAAGCTAACAGTGGGGAGGGGGGAAAGAGAGGGAGAGAGAGGGTTCGAGAGAGGGAGAGAGAGGTGAGAGGGAGGGGAGAGAGGCGACGATGGGAGGAGAGAGGGGGGACGAGAGGCGGACAGAGAGGGGGACGATGGGGAAGGGGGTATGGAGAGGGAGGGAGAGAGGAAGACAGAGGGGATGGAGAGGGGTGGAGAGAGGGGAGAGAGGGGACGTTGAGGGGAGAGAGAGGGGACGAGTCGGGGACAGAGAGGGGAGAGTGTGGAGAGAGAGGGAGAGAGAGGGGACGATGGTGGGATAGAAAGGGAACAATAGGGAGAGAGGGGGTGATAGGGGGAAGAGAGTGAGGTGACAGAGGGGACGATGGAGAAGAGAGAGGGCATGATGGGGGAGAGAGTGAGGGGAGAGAGAGGGGATGATGGGGGAGAGAGAGGGGACGAGAGATGGAGAGAGAGGGGGCGATGCGGGAGAGAGAAGGAACTAGAGAGGTGTGAGAGAGGGGAGAGAGGTGATGAGAGGAATGGAGTCAGGGGACGAGCGGGGAGAGAGAGGGGATGATGGGGGAGAGAGGTGATGGGGGAGAGAGGGGACGAGAGGGAGAGGGAGAGGGGGAGTGAGGGGGAGAGAGAGGGAAAGAGAGGTGGGACAACGGGGGGGAGAGAGAGAGGACGAGGGTGGACAGAGAGGGGACGAGAGGAGAAGAGAGGGGGATGGGGTGAGAGAGAAGGGATGAGATGGGGTGAGAGAGGAGATGATAGTGAAAGAGAGGGGATGATGGGGGAGAGAGAGGGGCCGGGGATGAGAAAGAAGGGACGAGAGGGGGAGAGAGAGGGAACGATGGGGGGGAGAGAGAGGGGACAAGAGGAGGAGAGAGAGAGGGGTGGGAAAGAGAGGGGAGGAGAGAGGGGGGAGAGAGAGAGAGAGGAGAGAGAGAGGGGACGAGAGGAGGAGAGAGAGGGGTGGGAATGTGAGGGGAGAGAGAGGGGAAGATAGGGGGAGACAGAGGGGACGAGAGAGGGAGAGAGAGGGGACGATGGGTGGCCAGGGAGGTGACGATGCGGGAAGTGAGAGACAAAAGAGAGGGGAGAGAGAGGGGACGATGGGGGGAGAGAGGGTGAGAGGGAGGTTAGGAGAGGTGGGACAAGAGGGGATGAGAGAGAGGACGAGGGTGGAGAGAGCGGGGACGAGAGAGGGAGACAGAGGGGACAGAAGAGAGAGAGGGGGGACTATGGGGTGAGAGCGAGGAGACGAGATGGAAAGAGAGAGGGAAAGAGAGAGGGGAAGAGAGAGGGGGAGAGATTGTGGGAGAGAGAGGGGACGAGAGAGGGGAGAGAGAGGGGTGGAGAGAGGGGAGAGACGGCAGAGAGAGGAGTCGAGAGGGAGAGAGAGAGGGTAAGTGAGAGAGAGAGGGGAAGAGAGAGGGAGAGAGGGGGGCAAGAGAGAGGGGGAGAGAGAGGGGGAGAGAGGGTTTCGGGAGAGGGGAGACAGAGGTGACCAGAGGGGGAGAGAGGGGATGAGAGAGGGGAAGAGAGAGGGTGAGAGAGGTGATGAGGAGGGGAGCGAGGGGACAAGAGCGGGAGAGAGAGGTGACGAGAGAAGGAGAGAATGGGGAGGGAGCGAGGGGGAGGATAGAGAGAGAGTGTGGATGACGGAGAGAGAAGGGACGGGAGCGATATAGAAGGTACGAGGGGGAAGAGAGAGGGGACGAATGAGGCGGGAGAGGTGACGAGAGCGGGAGAGAGGGGGGACGGTGGGGGAGAGAGATGGGGATAGAGAGGATGAGAGAGGGAGAGAGAGGGGAGAGAGTGGGAGACAAACGGGACTACAGGGAAGAGAGGGGGCGATAGAGGGAGAGAGGGGGAATGAGAGAGGGGAGAGAGAAGTGACGAGGGGGGAGGGAGAGAGGGAAAGTGATAGAGAGAGGGGAGAGTGAGGTGACGAATAGGGGAGAGAGAGGGGAAGAGAGAGAGAGAGAGGGAAGAGAGAGGGGGAATGATTGAGGGAGAGAGAGGGGACGAGAGGGGGGAGAGAGGTTACAAGAGAGGGGAGACACAGGTGACGAGCGGGGCGAGAGAGGGGAAGAGAGAGAAAAAGGGGAAGAGAGAGGGAGAGAGAGGGGGTAGAGAGAGAGAGGAAGAAAGAGGGAGAGAGAGGGGTCGATGGGGGAGGGAGAGGGGACGATGGGGGGAGAGAGAGGGGACGATGGGGAGAGACAGAGGGGATGAGAGAGGGGCAAGAGAAGGGAAAGAGAGGTGACGAGAGGGGTGGAGAGAGAGGTGAGGAGAGGGGGAGAGAGGGGACGTGAGGGGGAGAAATGGGACAAGAGAAGGATAGAGAGGGGACAAGGGAGGGAGAGAGAGGGGGGAAAGGGAGGGGGTGAGAGAGGGGAGAGAGAGGGGATGAGAGGAGGAGAGACAGGGAACGAGAGAGGAGATAGAGAGGGGAGAGAGATGACGAGAGGAGTGGAGTGAGGGGATGAGAGGGGAGAGAGAGGGGACGATGGGGGGAAAGAAGTGATGGGGGAGCGAGGGGACGAGAGGGGGAGAAAGAGGGGATGAGAGAAGGAAAGAGAGGGGACGATGGGGGGAGAGAGAGGAGGAGTGAGAGGGGGAGCGAGAGAGGGTAAGAGAGGTGGGACAAGAGGGGGAGAGAGAGCACGAGGGTGGAGAGAGAGGGGACGAGAGAGGTAGAGAGAGAGGGGCGGGAGAGAGAGGGAACGAGAGGGGAGAGAGGGGAATGGGGTGAGAGAGAAGGGATGAGAGGGGGAGAGAGAGGGGAGGATGGGGAGAGAGAGGGGATGAAAGGGGGAGAGAGGGAGACGATGGGGATGAGGGCGAGGGAGAAGGGAGGAGAGGGTTCGAGAGAGGGGAGAGAGAGGACGAGAGAGGGGAGAGAGAGAGAGCTGAAGAGAGGGGGGAGAGAGAGGTGACGAGAGAGAGAGAGGAAGAGAGAGATTGAGAGAGGTGATGAGAGGGGGAGTGAGGAGACAAGAGGGGGAGAGAGAGGGGACGAGAGAAGGAGAGAGTGGGGAGGGAGTGAGAGGAGAGGAGAGACAGAGATAGAGGGGACGAGGGGAAAGAGAGGGGACAGGAGTGAGAGAGAAGGGATGAGAGGGGGAGAGGGAGGGGACGAATGAGGGAGAGAGGTGACGAGAGCGGGAGAGACGGGCACCAATGATAGAGAGAGAAGGGATGAGAGAGGGAAACAGAGGGGACAATGGGGGAGAGAGAGGGGACGAGAGGAGGAGAGAGAGGGGATGATGGGGAGGGGGGAGAGAGAGGGGAGGGGGGATAGAGAGAGGGGGGGACGAGAGAGGGGAGAGAGAGGGGTGGAGAGAGGGGAGAGGGAGGTGACGAGAGGGACCGAGAGATGGGAAGTGAGATATATGAGGGGAAGAGAGAGGGGGAGATATTGAGGGAGAGAGAGGGGGGACGAGAGGGAGAGAGAGGGGACGAGAGGGGGGAGAGAGAGGTAACGAGACGGGGAAAGACAGGGGAAGAGAGAGGGAGAGAGAGAGGGAGAGAGAGGGGGCAAGAGAGGGAGAGAGACTGGAAGAGAGAGAGCAGAAGAGAGAGAGAGTGGGGAGAGAGAGAGGGGGAGAGAGAGGGAGAGAGAGAGAGGGATCGATGTGGGGAGAGGGAGGGAATGATGGGGGTGAGAGAGGGGACGATGGGGTGAGACAGAGGGAACGAGAGGGGGAGAGAGAGGGGACGATGAGGGGAGAGAGATGGAACAATGGGTACAGAGGGGGAGAGAGGGAGAGAGAGGGGACAAGAGAGAGGGGAAAGTAAGGTGATCCAAGGGTGGAGAGAGAGGTGACGAGTGGGGGAGAGAGAGGGGACGCGAGGGGGGAGAAAGGGGACGAGAGAGGGATAGAGAAGGGGCGAGGGAGGGAGAGAGAGGGGGTGAAATGGAGTGGGCGAGAGAAGGGAGGGAAAGGGCAGAGAGAGGGGATGAGAGGAGGAGAGAGAGGGCATGAGAGAGGTGAGAGAGAGGGGAGAGAGAGGTGACGAGAGGAGTGGAGTGAGGGGACGAGAGGGG